>NC_056739.1:314680940-314825940 GCF_019279795.1 Protopterus annectens
AACAGTGTAATCTAACTTTGTCATTTGATTCATAGCAGGTTCAGCATATAATGCTTTGCCTTTCTAACTCTGTCAGTAACAACTACTCCTAATGGTTCCAGCCACTGTGCTGTTTAACCCTCTGAAGTGCAAGAGAGATTACATCTGAGGGACAAAGACAGAGAGGAATGTTATTGAACCCAGTAACTTGAAAAACAGCATCGTTTACCATAATTAAATAAAAAAGCATATAACATGTTGAAAACTTCCATTAACTAATAAATAAAATTACATTAAAAGTACTCCATTACTGCTAATATGTCAAAACTTTAAAGGTTAGACTGCCAAGCTTATGACCTACTGGCATTTAAAAGCCCTGACTGCATTAACCCCCATGTTGTTGCTTTCTCCTTCCCCATACTTTGTGTGTGTGTGTGTGTGTGTGTGTGTGTGTGTGTGTGTGTGTGTGTGTGTGTGTGTGTGTGTGTGTGTGTGTGTGTGTGTGCATGTGTGTGCACGCACAGGCAGCTATAATACAGAAAGCATTTTGATTTAAAAAGCAGTATCTAATGACAAAAAATATCTAAATTTAATAATATAAAGGCTGGGACTGACAGACAACTGCTTTGTCCCTGTGCAGCATTAAACAGTAAGCAAGCCATATTATGATGCAAAACCTTTTCAACATAAAAAACAAATGTATTTAACTTTTACAAACATGTATAGACAGATTAAGCATTTTCATCTCCTACCAGGAGACTTCCTCAGAATCATCTGCCATGACAACATCTGTTCTTTATATAGTGGATAAAATAAATACCATGAACTCTATTGGTCAACCAGTTGATTCGAAAAACATCTGTTAACCCTTTCTTGCTCCAAAATGATAGTGCAACTACATGTTAACTCCTAAAATACTGCACAATGTTGTACCTATACTTGTATTTTCTACATACATGATAGGTTGTGTTCAACGCAATAAATACACTTCAAGAAAAATGAATAATTATAAAATATATAAATATACATATACATACAAAAATTGTAGTTGTATAGTATATCACTAACCAACCAAGTAAAAACTGGAATTGTCATGAACATAAAAATTGGACATGAAAAGTGAACATAAAAATGAAAAAGAAAGATGAACATGAACAATGACTACCCAACATAAGCATTCTAATGCCATGCACCTAATTAATATGTATCTAAACCCTATGAGCTGATAAATTCTGAGTATTCATAAAGACAAACAACTTGAATAAATTTCATAAAGACAAACAACGTGTACTGGTTGCCTTGAGCAGTATAAATGTATGGAGGACAGCCTTTATTGATACCTGGAACAGCGTTTTATGTTTTTATCGGTTGGTGTTTTGTGCTTGTGGATATTATGATGCAGTATGTAGCCGCCCAGATATGCAGCAGGTCTTATATTTAATTTGCATTTAATTTGTCTTCATATTTCCATAATAGCATCACTTTGAGAAAAGGAGTGTGTAGTAAAATAGCAGAGCTGCATGGTGCTAATAAAGTGAGTGCATTTTTATCATGCAACATCACAAGAAAGGCAGGCAAGTGCGCCGAACCCTATGTAGCCTAATCCGTGCAATGAAGTGCCGCATGCCACATATGCAGTGGCACGTGGCAGACAGACTGAGAAGGATCAGTACAGTAATGTGCTAATCTGATTCATCATATAAATCAGGAGGAAAGAGGGACTAGCAAGCAGACAAAAACATACATGGGTAACTGTTGGGTGTAGAAGAGCATTTTTTTATTTTATTTTTTGTGGGAGAGACTATTGTATTGTACAAAGATAAAGGGTAGAAGGTAGTAAGGAATGTCTGTGGGATGTACAGAGAGACAGAGAGAATGGAAGGTAGCAGGTACAGCCAACCAAATATAAAGTACAGCCACACATAGACAGACAGACTGGGATGATACTGACACAAAACATGGAAATATTAATAAATGGACACAGAGGCAGGTTGGATACCTGGTGATCTGGAAGGCTGGACAACAATATAGAGAGTGAAACATAATTCAAAGAAACACCTTAATGGGTAATAGGACAGCGTACATGATGCATGTGAGGACAGCCATGCAAGCATCAGTCACCTTCTTGGTTAACATCATATGTAGGATGGACCTCCAATGGCCCAGTAATTGAGACCTATCACTTGCACAATTAAACCAGCTGCTGCATGGTGGTGAGGCAGGAGTACAGCAGTTGGCACACCTCCGATGACATCAGCTCTACAACTGCTCCAGGAGACCACTTGGCACCCATCAAGGCTGTTATCAGAAGAAGAGCATCTGCCCATCCCCAAGAGTGACCACAGAGGTCACAAGTAAGATCTCCAAGTAGCATTAAACAGTGCCAAACTCCATTCCACTGCTGATAGTTGAACCTGGTACCACAGCTATGGAAGCATCAGCCACCACAGGCCAATGTGACTGCTGCCACTGCTCTGCCACAACCATAACTGGACTTGCAGAAGGAATAAAAAAAGAGAACATTGGTACACACACATATGTCACACACAATGCAGTAGTGCACATAGCTATGTACCCCACTGCTGTGAAAGTTGTTCTTGTGTCCTGTGGCATCCCTCCATATTGGTGTGCTGCTCGTCTGCTGCAAAACAAAGTAGAAAGAACTCTTTGCACTGTTGGACCTATTAAAAGAATAGAAGAATAATCAAAACAAACATAACAGTAATAATGCATACAGTAAGACACTGTCTCTTTCTCCCTAGCCTCTTCTCAAAGTATGACATGGTGGCAGTGCCACAAAAGTCACTGTAACTATGCCTGCTGTGCTCAGCAGAACAGGTGGCACAAGTGGCATCACTCACATTCATGGTAATCCCATGGTAGGTGTCCACCTTGTACAATGGGTCATTATAATGTCAAATCAGGTACTCCTCAATATCCGGATGGAGAGACAGTAAGAAATTATAGTTCTTCCTCATGGATCAGGCAAGAGGCCTGCTGTTCCCAGCAGCCAATGAAACTATGGTCATACACACTGGTTCACCTGAGGAACAAATTTAGATTTCCTGTGATGCTTAGCACAGATCAGTAAAGGGGCATGGCAACAAGCCTCTTTAAAACAAAGCAGAGCTGTTACAAGTAGCACGGATTCAGTGTACGAACATAAAGTGCCTATATGCCTTTAATCATGGATCATATCCTTGTGGACAGTGCACTGTGTTACGATATCAGTTCAGAGATAGATGTTGTAAATTTATTCATTAGTATAACCCCCATGGTAAGAAGCCCTTCTTGGCAGAATATAAAGTGCTGCCACCATTTTGTGTAGTAAGTCTTTAGAGTTTGAGCTAGGCATACTGAAGGAAGGCAGGATGTCGCGTAATGGACTCATACACAGTACTTACCATCCATAATGTGTGGCGACAGCAAAGGCATAGGGAAAGTGGTATATCTGGGTGTGGAAGCACAGATCAGCTGTGTGAAAAGGACATGCCACACAAGACATGATGGCCCCTGTACACATGGTCAGGCATAGCAATGCATTTTGTGGGGGAGCTGGGTACAACAACAGAGGTTCAATAATCCAGTGCTGGAATAGGTGTGAAACATGCCTTTTGCTTCAGTTTGTATAGAAAAAGGGGAGAATGGATAGAGCATGACAAGGGACAGCTACACAGCCACCATATGAGTGGGACGACACACTCATGTACGTAAAACAAGAAAAAAAGATGTATATGCAGACAATTCCAACAGCAATTATCTCAGAACAGAAAACATGAATAAAAAGTCCAAAGTTTAATAATTTAATAGAAAGTTAAACATTTCCATTTCAGACTAACAAAACTTTATCAGAATGATAAAACCAAGCATTCATTGTTCATTTAAATAAAAAAGTTGAAAAGATTAATTATGTATTGCCCCAGGTCTGAACAAGAATTTATATGTCTATCTATTAAATTATTAAACTTTGGACTTTTTGTCCATGTTTTCTGTTTTGGGACCGTTGCCATCAGAGTTTTCTATATACATGCCTATTTTCTTGGTTTCTAGTTTTGTAAGTGTGTAAGTCTATGTTCTTGGTTGTACACTCATGTACAGGACATCCACAGAAGACCATGTACACATACACTGACTTACGTGTAAACCACAGGTATATATGTTTTGCTTTGGGCCCATGGGCGAGACAACGGCTAGAAAAGTTCACTACTTAGGAGACTGAGGTGTTACTGCAGTTTCTGTGCTTGCATTGCATGTGCATCCTGGTAAAGGTGACATGGATAGGGTTTATCAGGCGTAGTATGCCAAGGAGTAGTGCAGGACTGGTGGTGGCCATAATAGGTCTCTGCAACAGGTGTGATGAATGCTAAGGATATGTAACTGCATGCCAAAAACAAGGCACAGGACATTGTTAAGGGCAAGTTCACCACAGGAGGTGGACCACCAACAGAAAAGTGGCTCAGACAGGCAGATGAGGTCCTAGTATTCCTGTCTGTGGAAAGGAAGTGGACCCTCAAACTCAGTAGTGGCTTGGATACAGGTGCTGGGCTGGCAATGACACTATGAGTTTCAGACAAATGTCTTTAGATATACAAAAGATTAATAAGAGCCATTCCATGTCCATATTGTATGGTGCACTGCATGTTTTGCAGGACTTACTCAGCAAGAGGCTTCTGCACATCTGTCCTCCAGGTACCTCAGGGCTACAACTGCAAAACTCTGCATAACAGTGTATGTACATGCCCAAATACTGTTCCATATTGTGTCATCTAATAGTATACCTTTTGTGGGTGTACAAGGAGTAGGCATGCATTCATCAGTATCATAGTTACAATTGTTGGAGGGACCATCATAATAGGACAGAGCATGCCTGAAGTCAAAAGGTCACTAGTGCCTGATGATGATGATGATGATGATGATCCCAACATGTACATAACACAGTTGACAGAATGGCAGTGGTAACAACACTCACATAGAAGAACTGGCACACACATCCATGTCAGACAAGGACCATGTGCTGGAACTGACCGAATACCTGGCCACAGTAGTGTTTTGCAGGTATCCTATAACTGTCTTGCCCACCAAGACTACAAAGACATCCCAGCATGCATGGAGTCTATGAAATGCACTGCCTCTGACACTGACATGTTAGTATATCCCATAGATTAGAGACGTGGTAGTTTGTGGTGCTGCTCCACCCCCTGCAGCACCTTAGTAATAAGTGCTAACACCAACCCTAATACTTCCTCTATCCCAACCCTAACCCTATACCTTACCTTAATAAAACCCTTCCTGTAACACTGCCACTACACAAGAAACACTCAGATGCACAAACATGCACAAACACTAACAACCCTACATCTTTTCCCCTTACCTAACCCTAAAAAACATATATTTACACACAAACATATAACACCTATCACCAACCCTGTCTCATACTAACACATGCACAAACATTCCAACCCCCTCCAGCCCCACTAAAATATCTAAACTAAACACACATTCGACATTTGGACTGCTTAGCTATCCATACCATCGACATTAAATGTCACCCCTTCATTTGTCAACCGAACGCATATTCAACAAAATGCAGGGGACCTATATATATATATATATATATATATATATATATATATATATATATATATATATATATATATTGTGTGTGTGTATATGATTATATCAGTAAACATTAACTACACAAAACAGCATCTCTCAAATAACTGAACAAAGAGCAAATGCACATTGTACTAAACACTATTAACAGTGAATGAAAAAATATTGACTACTTTTCTCCCACTAGAAAAAAAAAGTCAGTAAACTCAAACACTAAACCCAGAATAGACACTGCCTGCATAGTGTTACTGTTGGAGAAAGAGTTTTTTTAGTAAAAAAATGTGTAGGGTTGGTGTTAGGGGCAAGGGTGAGATTAAATTTAGGGTTAAGGTTAGTCCACAAGTAATGGTAGAGAAAGGGCTTTGGAGCTAGCAGGTGCTTATTGTTTACCGTTGCCATATCACTCAACTTCCTGACACAATAAACCTGGACAAAGCCTTAAATAATGGGAAGACAAAGACCCAAAACTACAGACAGATTTTAAATATTGCTATTCTAAACTTAGAATGTTGTTAGAATAGCAGGTTTTGTGTTGTCTTGCATTTTCTGAAGGACGTGAAGTCTGAAACTCAAATGCATGTCAATATTCAGTGATTCAGTCCTCGGTAGTTGTCCAGAAAATCACAAATTTAAAGAGGAGCATTACAAAAATATAAACTGGACATTCTGCAGAAATCTAGAGAGTTGAGAAGTATGACCATTACTTATCTGTTTAACAATATATTTATTCTTTTATTTCACATTTAGTAACTGGGTAAGCACACTGGTCTGAGGATCCATTTCAGGCACAGCTTGGACATAATGGTAGTAAACAAATAGTGAATACAATATCTGAACAGTACATAGCAACATAAGTAAATTTGTATGTTCAAGCACACTATACAGTAATGATAGCTAAAATATACATGTAAACAAGCCTATACATTATGACAAAAGATGACAGAGTAGTTTGTACAACACATTAATATTTACAACTGTATATCCCAAAGAATGTAAGCATGAGAGAACGCTAGCAGGTAATTTGCTCTAGACAAGATAATCCTTTCATTTCAAAAATGGAAGGAAAAGAACTGGCACAAAAAGTAAATTTGAAGGTATTACCATGCAGAAATGCGTGCCCCCTAGGTGCAACGTAATAGCCAGAGAAAGGAAGCCATTGTTTGTTTACGGACTGAAACATTGCATTACAGAAAGGCATTCTGTAATAATACGACTGAAAAATAAATAGGCTTGTAGGGCATTCACTCTTCAATACCCCACTTTGTATAGCTTCCTATATGGAGTGCGTTGTGCTGTTTAATAAGTGCCCCTCCTTGTTTTGTTATACACGATCTCCATGAGAAACATGTTTCCTCCATTTGTTGTAGGAAGAAATTATTTCTGAAATATCTGTCTACAGTTTTCCGGTTTGTTAACACTAAAAGACGTTTTCAGATTCTTTTGTATAGATTTAGGTTTGATTAGATTAGACAGATAAAGCCCACAGTAGACCACCAGTTGTGGGAGATCTTTTTAATCGAGAGCGAATTCATCAAAACTCTAACTTGTCAAGTTGGCTCCTCATTCCCAGAAGTGGTGTGAACCCAGAGGATGTTTATATTAGCTGGGGGTGTGGAAGCACTGACTGTCAGAACAATGGATTGGGATTACCCAGAATGTCCAGAATGTGCCACTTCTGCTTCGGCAAATGCTGTGAGTCACTCTGTGAGATGGCTCCCAACTAAAAGGATATAATCCTTATTTGCGATGCTGGAAACCTACAATAACTTTAGGTCACTTGTGGCCATCCAGGCTGAGGTGGCTGAAGTATGTAGTCATAAGTCTTTCTTCCTATGTGATGTCTTAAGTACAAGGTAGACCCCTTTCCCCCAATGGAACCAGTTCTTCAGTTTCTGGTGCTGTTTGCATGTATGGGCTTGAATGTCTGGATGCGTGTGGATTCAGTTATTACTGCACTTTCCACTGTATTGGGCAGGAACTAGAAAAAAGGTGAGAAAAAGGGTCTGTATGAAGCTAGAGGAAGGGCTTTAGTACATACACTCTCATTTATGTCCTTACATTTACTGGGCCAGAAGACTTTTGGGTTTGGGTAAAATGTTTCCTCTCTAATCTAGGATCCCTGAAGGATCACTTCTCTTATCCAGTTAACCAACAAATAACCTTTTGTCACTACAGGAAATAATACTGGACTTGGTTGTGGTAAGGGGCAGATACAATGGGAACTAATTGGAGTTGTAGAATTGATAAGCAGGAAAAACAAAAATGCAAAGTAAATATAAACATTTAAACATATGAAATCCATACAGTGGCCCATTTCCCAGTATGGCGAGGTATTTATTTCTACATGTTTGATGAGAGAATTGTGCCACATTGTCAGCATTTTCCCTTTCCATTGACAGTCTGTGTTTTGTGTCTAGTAATCACATGGACTACAGCACAATACAAGCTATCCTATCCCAGAAAATCATACCAGAACTCATTTTATATTCACCTGACATCTATCAAAACACAGAATCAGTGTATCAGCAATAAAAACTGGCAACAGGCTAATGCAGGTTAGCTTGGTTTTAAATTTCTGTAAAATGCTTAGGTTAACTGTCTCTTAAGCTGCTTTTACTGCCTTGGTTTGTTTTTCATTTTAATGTCCATATCTATCTTTGTGGCTGGCATTCTGGATTTCAAAGGTTTTGTTTGCATTACAATAACCTTGTAACTGACTTCCTGTTATAAATATGCTTGTTTAATTAACTTGGATGGGCACTCACATTTGCTTATTGCATACTTTAGCTTTGGGTTGTTTGATTCCACCCAGAATGCACGTGGTATTCCTCTGCTAAGCTGACGTTTATCCAGCAGCTTTTAGAGCTTGTTTACAAGATCATACAGAAAAAAAGCCTAATTACATACTTAATTCTGAGACTTGGAACTTCAAACTATAGCCTCATATTCGGTTCTGTGGAAAGTCAGCACCCAAATTCTCAGAGTACAACAGTGTGAACCTCATGCAGCAAAAGCTACCCGTTACATCCACAGGAATGGAGGAGCTTGAAATGTGAGGTTTTTTTTTTGCAGTGCATTCCCCACACATTCTGAAGGATAAATCACAAAACACTGCAGCCTCTGGCACACACTATTTTGCTATTATAAAGCGCAATTAACTGAATTTTGAACTGTTGTGGGCAAAGAAGAGACTATTAGACAGTGCTGCCTGCATATTGATAGGTTTACATTGCCTGTGCTGCACATAGTGATGCAGCACTATATTTATTTTCTGTGGTTTTATTCATTCAAAGACTAAGATTTTAGGAATGTGCATTTAATGAGCAACTTGTTCATGTTCCGTATTAGCAGTGATTTCTTTTTCAATTGAGTGCATTCACTGGGCATCAAGCTGCTCTTAATTATAAACGCTGCCAGGTTTTCAGCCCCACTGCTCTTGATTTTGATGATGCATAACATGTCTCACACATAAAAATTATCGACCATGAAATAAGACCATACTTTTCAATTGGCCCTGATTTTGCATCATATTTTTGCTGTGTCCCTTGTAAAATCTTTGATTTTCTGGTACATAAATGAGGACTACAGGCAATCATTAATACCAGACTGTTCTGAAAATACACACTGCCAAAACCTATTTTTATTACTTTTAAAGTAAATTTTTAAGTAAATTAAAATAATATTTAAAAGTATCACTGCTTTTGGGCCATTGTGACCCAATTATTTTGTGCTTTATTTTGAATTCTTGAACTAAAAAGCTGAGAGGTATGCCAATACCTCACAAGAGCTTCTAGTCACAACCTCTTTGAAAGGACAGTCAATATGAAATGAGTTTGATGGCTTCTGTGTAGTAGGCCTGGCATCTTGGGGGCATCTTTGAAGAAGCTGCCACATTTTTCTCTTATATACATAAACACCTTCAGTGATTAACTCATGACTGCCCACCTTGTCACTGTACCGTTTTCCTTACCTAGTCTTTTTCTCTCTGTCTGGCCACGTGTGGAACTGCCACAATCATTCATGTACATGGGTCACAGCTAGAAATCTAGCAACTGTTCATACAAGCTGGATAACTTTCCAACCTGTGATAACAGATTTTCAACATCTGTGACCTTAAGAACTCAATGTAATGCTTGTCTGCTGTCATTGTTTCGCTCAGAGTTCTCTTAGTGCCTTACACAAGTGTACTTTGCTCAGACACATGCTGCATGTTAATAAATGTCCAAAATCTGAAAGGCATTTCCTGCTTTAGGATAAGACAGTTCATGACCTTTTGCCTCAGTAAGCTTTGTGGAAGTATCAGAGGCTTGCCTCCCCCACACTGGATCATTGCACGTGTGCCTGGTCATGTATAATTTGCTGACAAAATAGCCAGAGTTATACATTTGTAAAGCATATGCGTATGAAGTAAGAGAGGAAGGAGTCTGAATAGATATATTTCATAAAGCCATCATTGCAAATAAATGGTACTGTACAAGTGTACACTCTCCCTGCACTAGTGTGTACCCAGTACTAAAATATGATACATGAGATGCAGATATCAATCAATGTCCCCATCATACTCTGGGAGTTGCTGGCAGGGGGGTAATATTCTCAATATTCTCAAAACGTAAGTGCTCTACCCCAGTTAAACTGAATAAATGAATAAATAACTCATCATAAAGTGAGGTATAGATCAGGAATTCAAAAAAAACAGTGGAAGCAGTTATAAAGTTGATAGTAAATTAGTTATAAACAACAAAATAAAATAATGTAAAAGTGCTCAAGGAAGTATAGATTATGCATGCTTACAGAGAAACAGTGATTCATTGTCTGAGAGACTATCACTTTATCAGTTTCTAGGGTTCAGTTGGTCCCAGGTGTTATTCTGCTTTTGTTTCACAGATGTTTGACACAGTAATTTTTTAGCCTTATTAAAGGAGAATTGTGACTTTTCATGATGATTTTAAGTGATGATTTACACACTAATTAAAAAAAGAAAGAAACAATAGCATGTAGCCAGTAAAGGCAAAACTGTTGCTATCATTAGAAACACTTCTAAACACATCCCTTTTATTTCAACATTTTATCTGTATTTTTTAGCACCCAAACCACTGTCCCTTAGAGTTGCCTTTTATGCATGAACATATTTCTTGTAGCAAGACATGACATTTAACCTAAATAGAGCCAGGAGGCATGCCCCACTGTAGTGCACACAGAAGAGTTTGGCATATGTAATTACCTTCCGAGATGAACTAGAAAATTAGTAGCACATTTTAATTAACATGCACTCTTAAACAAACTGAGGCATCCCTTCATCTCTCTCAACTTGGGAAGCAACTACAAAAAAAGATACAAAATCCCTCTGCTTTTATTTCAACAATGATGTACTTCCTCCCTATTGCTAAAACATCCTGCTGTTTTTTTTTCCCCTTAAGTAGCACTACCAAGAAACTGTTGCCGATGGAAGGTAAAATACAGATAAAATGACTGGAAAGTAATAAATGAATGCAGTTAACATTTTCTTTAGGAACAGCAAAGTCCTTTGCCACTACAAACAACATTATTGGATATATTTCTGCAGAGCACCAATTTAAATTAAATTAGCATATAAAAACACCTGAACTGAGGAAAGGAAATGACAGCGCTACATGCTCAATGCCATTATGAAGTCATGAGCTGTTCTTTAATGCTTTGCACTTGCAATGCTTGGCCATTATAACTGTATTATTTTGCCCTGGGAATTTTAATAGGCTTGCATTCCAGAACTGTTTTGTAATACTAGTATAGTCCTCACAGGGCAAAATGACCCAGATGCAGAGACCATGCTTTGCCCTTACAAAGCAATATAACATTCACTCATATGGTATTGTGCAGGAGCAACGAAAGTCAGTTTTGTGAGCATCGTATCTTCAGTCTTAAGAGCTATCAGAAACCTAAGGCAGGTAGGATTTGGGGGGGGGGGTTCTATTTATTTACTTATTTATTATTATTAACCAGGTAAGTGAACTTGTCGAAAAGACCTTTAGCCACAATCTGGGCCAAATATGGATATAAAATCTACAAATAATGTACAGTCTAAAATTTGACAAAATTACAGGAAATGAAACAAATTCAGATCAGTATTACAAGTTGGCAAATTCAGACATGATATTAGAGATGCAGTATTAGCAACCATAAAGAACATTTCACAAGTTATTTGACAGTACTATATAAACCATACATATAAACAATGTACAAAGTTATACACTGACAACAGTGTAAAGGCTTCAGGTAGTACAGACAGTATTGCAGGTAGCTTAAGTACATAGTTACAGAAGATAGAACAGCTGAGGGCCGGGTTGGAACAACATTGGACATCATTACTAAATGTATTTAAGTATATGCAGTGATAATATGACAGCACAAAGAGTATCCTATTGTACATGTAACAAATGACCACACAACAATAAAGCATTCACTTTACTTAAATTATAGCTAGAGTTAATAGCTGTGACATTAAGAATGATTAAAGTGAGAAATGTAAGAGGTAAATATTTATAATTTATTTTATGTATTTATTTTATTTTACAGTTTGATAATAGGTAAGTGAGCTGGCCAATCACAACTTGGGTACAAAAGTACACTAAAAAGTAGGCAAACTACAGTGAAAGAGGCAACAACTGATTTGTGTTGGAATATTAATAGAAAAGTATATAAAAGATTATAGTAGTATATTCAGACGGTAACATATGTAATAGGAGTGCATTTACATATGCCTTGCATTATTATTTACAAAGTATAGAAATGGAATATTCCAGTGAGAACCTCTTGTAATAAGCTGCAACCTAGCCAGCATCGCAACACCAGGTGCTCTCTGATTCTTTCTGTAGATATTGCCTGATACAAGCAAATTCATAGCTGATCATAAAATAGCGTTACTCGTTAATTTCCTCATAATCTGTCTAATGATCTTGACCACACAATTACTCGGCTGTGTTAATAGGCCTTAATTATCAAACCTAGATCTTTGCAAGAATTCTTGTAAGGCTGAAGAGTGCTGTGAATGGTCTGTCTATTTAAAGAAGGTTGCAGATTCCGCAAACAAGCTCAGAAATTAAAACTATTATGGTTCTAAATAGTCTAATTCAATAATCTTGCATCATATCAACACACTACAGACTCATTTGAAAACTATACGTCCCAAATGCAATGATTAGGCATGGCATTACTATGATTTTTTGCCTCAGTTTTGCATTGCTCCTCTTAGATTTATTGATGTTTTCTAATCTTCTTCAGTTCAAGGATACATAAAAACTGAAACAATTCCATACAAAGATTTCTTGTCACAAAGTATATGGGGTCTAGTATCTAAATGCCATCTGTTCCAAACAACAAGAAAGTCCTTGTCTTTGGGTCTTCTGCTATGTTATTTTAAAGGCCAGGACTGTAAGTTTTAATTTTCAAAGGTTGAGAGAGAGGTATGTTGAACACAGACTTATACTTAAAATTATGCAAGAGCAAAGAGGACATAAAAACAAAAAAAAAACACAGTGAGGCAGAAGTACACAGAGAAAGAGAATTGCAAAACCACTTGCATGATGAGTTCAGTGCTTTTATGAGACAGTTTGTCTCGTTAGCCGCATGTACAGAATGTAGCGTACAGGAAAGTAGAAAAAGAGCACTGCATTTTGTATCTGCATAAGAAAATGAAAGAAGGCTTTATTCTGTCACAACTTTCTACATTTCAGGAAGATTTTTTTTTTGCAGATTCACTAGTGTTCATGTAGTTCTGAGATTCATTTTAGAAGTATTTTTAAAAATAACAGAGATGGTTATTTACTTTGGACTGCACAATGCATCATTTTGTGGTCGTACCTGTCCAACCTTTTGGCATTTCCTGCAGTTTCACATAGAATGCACCTTACAAATCACCCAATTTGTCTTGTCTTTGTCATATATGGCCTTAAAATATTTGCAGTGGTTTTGATCTCTTGACGTATTGAGGAGTGTGACTATATCCAAACACAAATGGTTGCTTGATGAAAGACCCTTTGGGAAGGAGATTTTTCCTAGAGGATATTGGGTTGCCAAATGATGCGATTTGATGTGGAGATTAGACTTAATCTTAGTCAGACTTGGTCAGAATTATTACTGCTAGAATACTTTGGTTTTTTCTTCTGTTTACAGAAAGAGGTAAATTCTCAGCTGGAATCAGACTGGTCCACTGCAGCTATATACAGATGAATTTCAGGTTAATGTCCAGTAGTAGGGGTTACACAACCAGTGGTCTTAGTGGCTGTCATATGGCCTGCCAATGACTGTTTCACCCAGCCAGTGAAACAAACCTTTAAGATTTCTTCATTTTCTGTATGTCTGGCTCTACCCTCACATTCCCAACACCTACACTGCCACTAACACACACACACACACACACACACACACACACACACACACACACACACACACACACACACACACACACTGACACACAAGTACACAAATAATTAAATACAATGTTGCAAACTTCAGGGAGCATAACATTTTATGAAGACTGAAAGCTATTTTTATTGGGCTGGCCCCAAATGAATGTCCACCTGACAACAAATCCATGCCTTGATACAGGGCCATTTTCACTGTGTTATCATGATGGTTCACTGGCACGTCTTCAGCCAGACCATATTGCATCCATCTTTGGAACTCACATGAGATAAACATATTTAGTGATTGTTCGTTAGATAGAAGAAGCTTGATCTCAAGTTGCCAAGCTGGATGTTTGAACTCTCCAGTTCAATTTTACAACCTTTGCTTATAGCTTCATAGGTTCATAGATTAGTATTAGGCTAACTGCCCTTGTAGGCCATTTTACACCTAGCCAGTTACCCCATGTGAGAATCAAACCCTGCACCTTGTGTCTGTAAGGTAAACACCTTACCTACTATGCCAGCCTCCCTCTGTATAGCTTACAGATTAATTTTCTCCATAGCCAGGTTCACACTACAGCTATAAGATAGGTAGTAAAACTTCATTTCCCATTCACGGGAAAGCCATGCATGTGGGCAGTATGGTGGCACTGTAGTTTGTACACTTGCTTTTCAGCTTCAAGATCTGGGTTTCAATCTATCCTGAACTCTGAATTCTGTCTTTGATGAGTTTGCACATTTTTCCAGTATCTGCATACAGTATATTTTTTCTAGGTACTTCAGACTGATTGTTACTTTTAAAAAGTTAGCATAGATTCCTTATGGGTCTGTCCAATAAAGGAACCTTTCTCTCAGTGAAACTGACTGATTTAACAAAATAGTATAATATGTGGACTTTTATAATTTACATCCACACTTGTTGTATGCTGGTTGAATTCAGCATACTGATTGGTGATCTCCTAGTATCTCCATCATGAGGCAGTGAGGCCATCTTGTCATGGCTGCCCATCTTTCTAATAAACTTGTTTCTTTCCAGAAGAACAGTGAGCTGTAAAGGTTTTATATATGTCCCTTTCAGGCAGGCATTTTCTCCATTTCAGAGTCAGATTGTAATGGCATAGCATGTTAAAGGTAATCCAGGTACTTCCCATCTGCTTGGGACACAATTGCTACTTTGACCTTTACTTAATAGGAAGGCCTCCATGCAGTTCTTCTTCTGCCAGCCAGGCCCTGCTGAATCGAATATGTTTGCGTGTGTGTGTGTGTGTGTGTGTGTGTGTGTGTGTGTGTGTGTGTGTCTGTGTACAGATATATATATATATATATATATATATATATATATATATAGAGAGAGAGAGAGAGAGAGAGACATATATGTTATGTATGTGTGTGTGTGTGTGTGTGTGTGTATGTATGTATGTATATATATATATATATATATATATATATATATGTATATATAATGTGTGTATATATATATATATATATATATATATATATATATATATATATATATATATGAATCTACTATTCAGTGAAATGTGATTCAATGAAATGAGTTTTCCGTGATTTGAGCTTTCAGCAATTTGGTGTGAGTGATTTGAAATTCAGTGAAATGTGTTTTCAGTGAATGAAAGTAGACCTATATATATATATATATATATATATATATATATATATATATATATATATATATATATATGTGTGTCTCCCACCGCATTTTGTCAAATGTTGGAGGGGTAAGAGCGTTTTTTAAACAAGAAACATCTTTATTAAATTATCACATGTGACATAGACAATCATACATTTATATAAATGAAAACAAAACTATATTAATATAATTTCAGTTGCAAACATTATACATCACAAACCATATTGACATAATTGTAGTTGTAAACATTATATATCACTTATAATCTATCTAGTCATTGTCAGACAAATATTACATAGCTCATTCAAATCCCGCCTTCTTTTGAACCATGTTCCTCCTCTGCATGTATTGTTCCCACAATTCTCAGATCCCATTTCAGGTTATTTTATCTCTGTTACTATATTCACTACTTCTAGTACAGGTGGTTTAGACTTTGATTTCCATTTCCTAGTAACTGCTTTTTTGGCACCACCATAATTAGACTCAGCAAGGCCTTACTGTGTCTAGGCAATCTTGATTCTATATCATAGCTCAAAAAATAATTTCCTTAGTTACACCAACTTGCTCACCCAGTATCTCTGGCAAAGCAGTCTGCAGGGAATCTTTATAGTCTGCCAACTCATTACACTCCCAGAAAATATGTTCCCAGTTACCTCTTTCTTCCCCATCACACCTCCAACATTTGCTGTGTACCTGAGGAAAAATTATTTGGAGTCTACTTGGGGTATAAAAATAACTATGTAAACACTACCAAGCAAACATCCTAAATCTTCTAGATTTTGTTGCATGTTTAGGAGACATACATATATCCCCCATTGTTTCTTTGTGAATTGTGTCTCCAGTCTCTCTTCCCAATAATTTTTAACCTTCTCTGATTGATTCTTATAGTTATCATGCAAAATTTTGTACACTCTACCAATGTTTTCCTTTTTTTAAAAACAGCTTCTGTTCTAGATACTGATAAAAACTCTTTTAGTGCTGGTCTTTCACTTAGGATCCCTCTGTTTCCTTCTCTTTGCTTATACTCCGATATCAATCTTGCACATGGGGTTCGGATTTCACTTTAACAGTGATAATCATCTTGAGCCAAGGTTTGCACCACCAGGTGGCTAGCCCTGCAGCGGCAGTTCATCCATACCACTCACTCACACACACACTCACACCTACAGCCAATTTAGAGTGTCCAATCCACCTGCTGCATGTCCTTGGAATGTGGGAAGAAAAAGGAACACCCTGAGAAAACCCATGCGACCGCAGGGAGGGCATGGTGACTCCACACAGAAGGCACCCTAGCCGAGAATCGAACCGGAGAACCTCTTGCTGTGAGATGTCAGTGCTAACTGCTGCACCACCACGGATGTCTACCATACCAATTATTTCCTCGAATTTACGAGTCTCTTATTTTTCTTTGCCAATGGTTCTAAACATGATAAAAATAACAAAGAGGAAAAAGGACACCCTTCACTGGTTCCTCTGCTCAAACAGAAATTATCAAAGAGGAACCCGCCCACTATAATTTTCACCTCCGATCCCTCATATATCCTCGTAATCACCCTTATAATTTTATCAAAGAATGCAAATGTTTCCATTGCCTTCATCATAAACTCCCAGCTTACTCCATCAGATGCTTTCTCTGCATCAAGACCCAACAACAGTGATATTTTGTTAAATTCAGCTTCCTTGTTGATCATCAATGTTCTGTTAATGTTGTCAAATGTTTGCCTCCCCTCCACAAAACCACATTGATCCATATCTATATGTTTTGACATCAAGTTTGCCATTCTTGTAGCCATTATAGACATAAACACTTTATAATCATGGTTAGGATTGAAATCAGCCTAGCTTCTAAACTTCCACGGGTATGGCATCTGTTCTTGGGGACTTTCCTGTTGATTGGTTATACATCACCATTTTTATCTCATCTGCTGCTATCCTAACTATTAGTAACTGAGTCTTGTCTACCTCTAACCTTGGGATATTTAATTCTTCCATAAAAATTTCCATTTTTTCCTTTTCTTCATCTCCATATTTCTATGCTTTACACAGACATTCATAAAATTGCTAAAATATTTCTAGTACTTCTGTAAGGGGGATGAGAGTGTTTGTGCATGTTTATGTGAGTTAGGGTTAGGGTCGGGGATGAGTGAAGAATAGCTGTTGTATGCTTGTGTGCGAATTTGTGTATTTTATTTATTTGTGTGTTAGAGTCATGGTTAGGGGAAAGATATAGTGTTGTTTGTGTGTGTTTGTGAATGTTGGTGTCCGAGTGTGCCTTGGGTAGTGGCCATTTATGGGAGGGTTTTTATAAAGGTAAAGTGTGAGGGTTGAGGAAAGGAGCAGCATTAGGGTTAGGGTTAGCACCTATTACTAAGGTAGTGCAGTAGGGCAGATTACATATTACATGCATTTTCCCCAGTGTTAGTTCCCAAGGTGTTGCCCAGTGTCAAGGTTTTTATTTTTTAGGCTGTCAATGGCCTCCATTTTGAAACAGATCATCTGGGCCGTGTGTAAATTTATAAAAAAGACAGTTTGCCTTTTGAATTGGGCAGCATGTTTTCAAGAGGTAACAACAGACCTTTATGAAAGGCTGACAGTGTGTGCTGCTTATTTTGACTGATGAGACATTCTGACACTTTTCTGCATAAGAAAATTATTGGCAAATAAATTGTGTTATTAATCTATGTGTAGTTCAAATGGGAAAATACTGATTAGCTGTTAGGACAGAATTCAGGGTAGTGGGGGTTGTGTGCCAATTTTGATGAAGTTTACCCCTTATTTTTACTAGAATATTTACTGGGCCAACTTCTTCTTTGACTGTTTTTCTCAGATGTCCAATGGAAAACGTCTTCTATAATGCAAAATGTGCTGATAGCTGCAAATTGAGTAACACTTTTTTCAGTAAAAAATGCAGAAATTCTTTAGGACAGTTTGCAAAAAAATGCACAACTTGGCAAATAAATAGTTGAAGTATGTTTACAAAATAATTGGTCCAACCATAAGAAAACAACAGCATCATTAAAGCTAAGACAGAGGTTGACAATAGTTTAAACTCTGGTCATTGGCATCCACTAAAATCATGAAAGGACAGTCTACTGCCCATCTAATTTGAAGTAATTAGTTAACACAGTCCAGAGAGATCATTATACCAATTTATATCTAAATAAATTGACTCATTATTGAATATAGTGTTGTATTTTGTAGCATTTGAACAAGCCCTGAAACATCTGGGTAAGGCAGAATGATTCATTATTAAAACAGCTTATAGTGTTGAAAAATGAACTATCCTATGTTGTTACATCCTACATGAATAGGCTAGTTATAAATGACCTCTGCCAGATACGTAAAACAATGTCTGATCTGTTTTTACTTTAAAGTCTAAACCTGGACTGTACTGCTGGGGTAACCAGCATTATTATGTGAACCTAATTCCAGGAAATAAACATTGCTAACAGAAAACAAAATGACAGCTATATTACTCAAAATCTTCTTAGATTGTGGATAAAGCTTCCCACATACAATCACAAGTCAGGCATTAACTTTCTTCAAAAATATTCTTAATAGTCATAGATTCATAGATTAGTACTAGGCTAACTGCCCTTCTGAGCTATTTTAAGCCTAGCCAATTATCCCTTGGGAGACTCAAACTCTGCACCTTGTGTTTGTAAGGCAAACAACTTAACCATTAGGCCACCCTTGGGAAGCAGAAAATATCAACATGGGGTCATGGTAGCCATGCATTTGTGAAAGGAAGAAAGTTGTAAGCCTGAATGCTGAAACTACAAATGTGTGTTATATGTGTCATAACAAAATGGCAGCAGTAATACCACTGCTAAAAGAAAAAAAAAGTGCTCCAGCTGGTGGCAGATGCAGATCAAGTCTTTGCCAAAGAAATGGCATGAAAGTCAGAAATGAACGAGAACAAAATGCCAGCTCCAAATTACAAAAGGCTCTTAAGGTTTTATATAAATTTCAGCCCAAGGTGGAGCTGAAATAACACACATTGGAAAGTGATGGAGTATAGTCCAAACTATAACTGGGTGAGTGGGTCACATCTACAGCTTCTGGACTCAAGGCCTGAGATGTTTGTATTTGTAAAGTTTATCTCAGTGCTAAGTACCATTCTTCAATAATTACCATGAATTCAGGACATTTTTACCTTCCTGACAGGAGGGAAATGGCTGCCTTACACTGAATTGGCACAAGCGTACTAGCTGACTGTGAGAGAACAATCTTGCAAGCAGTTTTTGATGTGACATGCACATTTTTTTAAATATAACTGTCTCATCTTTAGAGTGGCATCTATACCAGCCATTTAACAGAATCAGGGGACTTAAATACCATAGGGCTTTCCAAATATACAATGTTACATTGATGGTGTCTAGTTGACAGGCAGACTTTATGACCATTTGAACAACCTTGAGATTTCAAGCTGAAAGTCACACATGAGTTTTTTTCAAGAAGAACATTTCTTATTGTGGGGGCATGTGATTGGCAAAGTCACAAGACAAAATATAGGCTGCAAAGAAAGGGTCTAAATCTTAGAATGTTTTCCAGTTAAAGATCTTCATTGATCTGTTATACTGGTAACACAAGTACCTACCAAACCACTTAAAGTTTCTGTATTTGTTGAGCTCACTGTTGCAGAAAGGGTCTCGATTGAAATGGATGGAGACCTGTGAGTGGTACTTTTCCACAACCAAAAATCTGACAACATTGAGGAAAAGGTAATCTCATATTTTTATCCATCCTTTCTATTATCTGATGCTTTTCTTTAATGATCTGGAATCTGTGTTGTTAAAATGATTCCTTAAGAAACACAGAGAGATCTCCTCAGTTTATTTCATGATTTTTAACAAACGCTGAATGTAATTATGCCTACAGCCTATAGAAGACTCCTCAGCTTTGTTCAGGGAGGTAAAGAAGTTTAATTGTTACCTTTATGGAACAAGATACACATTTATAATAGGCCACCACCCTTTAGCATCTACTTTTAATTAAAGAAAGGGTGTATCACAGATGCCACTATGGCCATTTGTCACTTAGAATAATATTGCACTCAAAGGATCAGAGTAGTCTGGTAACACCGATGACTCACTAGAATTTACTGCTTTGATGGACTGCTCTCCTGAGCAGAGTTGGTTCTCATTCTCTGCCTACGTGCTACTTGCCAGGATAGGCTCTGCCTCCCCTGCACTCCAGAATAGGATAAAGTAGGTATATGAGAATGAATGAAGAATATTTGCTAGTAAAGAATACCCTTATCTAAAGGAAAACCAAAAGTGATCTCTGGTGTCCAGAGTATGTAAGACTGTTCAAAAAGGATTTCCAAGATCTACTGATTCAGTTTCTTCCTCATCTGCAGATAGAGGGGATCACTTAAGCTATGTCAATGCACTCTGCTCCATGGAACCAGTGAGGCAGTTCCTTCTAAGTTGCATACCACAGGTTTGGACACATTGAAGGGCATTTGGAAATTGTGAAAATTAAATCCCTTGCTTGTAGTTTCTCTGATGGCTTTGTACTGATAAGCAAATTGCAGACTTCAAAAAAAATTGTATACTGGATGCTAAGTGGTATACAATATTCCAACAAATGCAGCTTTATATGCTTTTATATTGATTTTACAAGATCTTTCATTGATTATGTTCATCTTTGCTGCAGATGCATCCTCAGAGTGGTTAAGAGGTTGTTTGTGAGAAATCAGCTATGTTTCGTGAAAACTAATCACAATGGATGGCTTACCACAACGAACTGTTAGTAATAAGGGACAGTGGTTTACCTCAGAAGAGTTCAGAAACTTCTCCAAAGTAGCTTTTAGCACCTTGCATCTAATCTCCATTATCTAGGCATAAATAGGTTGGATTATACACCTGTATGTTCATGAAGATCTTAATAAACCATCGCAGTATAAGGTAAACATTTTTTTCTTACATTGTAAAACACATTCCATGCAACAACTAGTTGAACAAGAACATTATTGTTTCTGAGTCGCAGCATAAAGTCCTACTTGAAGTTCTGAAACAGTCCAAACTATAACTGAGTGAGTGGATCACATCTACAGCTTCTGGACTCAAGGCGCGAGATGTTTGTATCTGTAAAGTTTATCTCAGTGCTCAGTACCATTCTTCAATAATTACCATGAATTCAGGACATTTTTACCTTCCTGACAGGAGGGAAATGGCTGCCTTACACTGAATTGGCACAAGCGTACTAGCTGACTGTGAGAGAACAATCTTGCAAGCAGTTTTTGATGTGACATGCACATTTTTTAAATATAACTGTCTCATCTTTAGAGTGGCATCTATACCAGCCATTTAACAGAATCAGGGGACTTAAATACCATAGGGCTTTCCAAATATACAATGCTACATTGATGGTGTCTAGTTGACAGGCAGACTTTATGACCATTTGAACAACCTTGAGATTTCAAGCTGGCATTCACACGAGTTTTTTTCAAGAAGAACATTTCTTATTGTGGGGCATGTGATTGGCAAAGTCACAAGACAAAATATAGGCTGCAAAGAAAGGGTCTAAATCTTAGAATGTTTTCCAGTTAAGGATCTTCATTGATCTGTTATACTGGTAACACAAGTGCCTACCAAACCACTTAAAGTTTCTGTATTTGTTGAGCTCACTGTTGCAGAAAGGGTCTCGATTGAAATGGATGGAGACCTGTGAGTGGTACTTTTCCACAACCAAAAATCTGACAACATTGAGGAAAAGGTAATCTCATATTTTTATCCACCCTTTCTATTATCTGATGCTTTTCTTTAATGATCTGGGATCTGTATTGTTAAAATGATTCCTTAAGAAACACAGAGAGATCTCTTCAGTTTATTTCATGATTTTTAACAAAAGCTGAATGGAATTATGCCTACAGCCTATAGAAGACTCCTCAGCTTTGTCCAGGGAGGTAAAGAAGTTTAATTGTTACCTTTATGGAACAAGATACACATTTATAATAGGCCACCACCCTTTAGCATCTACTTTTAATTAAAGAAAGGGTGTATCACAGATGCCACTATGGCCATTTGTCACTTAGAATAATATTGCACTCAAAGGATCAGAGTAGTCTGGTAACACCGATGACTCACTAGAATTTACTGCTTTGATGGACTGCTCTCCTGAGCAGAGTTGGTTCTCATTCTCTGCCTTACACGTGCTACTTGCCAGGATAGGCTCTGCCTCCCCTGCACTCCGGAATAGGATAAAGTAGGTATATGAGAATGAATGAAGAATATTTGCTAGTAAAGAATACCCTTATCTAAAGGAAAACCAAAAGTGATCCTCTGGTGTCCAGAGTATGTAAGACTGTTCAAAAAGGATTTCCAAGATCTACTGATTCAGTTTCTTCCTCATCTGCAGATAGAGGGGATCACTTAAGCTATGTCAATGCACTCTGCTCCATGGAACCAGTGAGGCAGTTCCTTCTAAGTTGCATACCACAGGTTTGGACACATTGAAGGGCATTTGGAAGTTGTGAAAATTAAATCCCTTGCTTGTAGTTTCTCTGATGGCTTTGTACTGATAAGCAAATTGCAGACTTCAAAAAAATCGTATACTGGATGCTAAGTGGTATACAATATTCCAACAAATGCAGCTTTATATGCTTTTATATTGATTTTACAAGATCTTTCATTGAATATGTTCATCTCTGCTGCAGATGCATCCTCAGAGTGGTTAAGAGGTTGTTTGTGAGAAATCAGCTATGTTTCGTGAAAACTAATCACAATGGATGGCTTACCACAATGAACTGTTAGTAATAAGGGACAGTGGTTTACCTCAGAAGAGTTCAGAAACTTCTCCAAAGTAGCTTTTAGCACCTTGCATCTAATCTCCATTATCTAGGCATAAATAGGTTGGATTATACACCTGTATGTTCATGAAGATCTTAATAAACCATCGCAGTATAAGGTAAACATTTTTTTCTTACATTGTAAAACACATTCCATGCAACAACTAGTTGAACAAGAACATTATTGTTTCTGAGTCGCAGCATAAAGTCCTACTTGAAGTTCTGAAACAGTCCAAACTATAACTGAGTGAGTGGATCACATCTACAGCTTCTGGACTCAAGGCCCGAGATGTTTGTATCTGTAAAGTTTATCTCAATGCTCAGTACCATTCTTCAATAATTACCATGAATTCAGGACATTTTTACCTTCCTGACAGGAGGGAAATGGCTGCCTTACACTGAATTGGCACAAGCGTACTAGCTGACTGTGAGAGAACAATCTTGCAAGCAGTTTTTGATGTGGCATGCACATTTTTTAAATATAACTGTCTCATCTTTAGAGTGGCATCTATACCAGCCATTTAACAGAATCAGGGGACTTAAATACCATAGGGCTTTCCAAATATACAATGTTACATTGATGGTGTCTAGTTGACAGGCAGACTTTATGACCATTTGAACAACCTTGAGATTTCAAGCTGGCATTCACACGAGTTTTTTTCAAGAAGAACATTTCTTATTGTGGGGGCATGTGATTGGCAAAGTCACAAGACAAAATATAGGCTGCAAAGAAAGGGTCTAAATCTTAGAATGTTTTCCAGTTAAGGATCTTCATTGATCTGTTATACTGGTAACACAAGTGCCTACCAAACCACTTAAAGTTTCTGTATTTGTTGAGCTCACTGTTGCAGAAAGGGTCTCGATTGAAATGGATGGAGACCTGTGAGTGGTACTTTTCCACAACCAAAAATCTGACAACATTGAGGAAAAGGTAATCTCATATTTTTATCCACCCTTTCTATTATCTGATGCTTTTCTTTAATGATCTGGGATCTGTATTGTTAAAATGATTCCTTAAGAAACACAGAGAGATCTCTTCAGTTTATTTCATGATTTTTAACAAAAGCTGAATGGAATTATGCCTACAGCCTATAGAAGACTCCTCAGCTTTGTCCAGGGAGGTAAAGAAGTTTAATTGTTACCTTTATGGAACAAGATACACATTTATAATAGGCCACCACCCTTTAGCATCTACTTTTAATTAAAGAAAGGGTGCATCACAGATGCCACTATGGCCATTTGTCACTTAGAATAATATTGCGTTCAAAGGATCAGAGTAGTCTGGTAATACCGATGACTCACTAGAATTTACTGCTTTGATGGACTGCTCTCCTGAGCAGAGTTGGTTCTCATTCTCTGCCTTACACGTGTTACTTGCCAGGACAGGCTCTGTCTCCTCTGAACTCCGGAATAGGATAAAGTAGGTATATGAGAATGAATGAAGAATATTTGCTAGTAAAGAATACCCTTATCTAGAGGAAAACCAAAAGTGATCCTCTGGTGTCCAGAGTATGTAAGACTGTTCAGAAAGGATTTCCAAGATCTACTAATTCAGTTTCTTCCTCATCTGCAGATAGAAGGGATCACTTAAGCTATGTCAATGCACTCTGCTCCATGGAACCAGTGAGGCAGTTCCTTCTAAGTTGCATACCACAGGTTTGGACACATTGAAGGGCATTTGGAAGTTGTGAAAATTAAGTCCCTTGCTTGTAGTTTCTCTGATGGCTTTGTACTGATAAGCAAATTGCAGACTTCAAAAAAATCGTATACTGGATGCTAAGTGGTATACAATATTCCACCAAATGCAGCTTTATACGCTTTTATATTGATTTTACAAGATCTTTCATTGATTATGTTCATCTCTGCTGCAGATGCATCCTCAGAGTGGTTAAGAGGTTGTTTGTGTGAAATCAGCTATGTTTTGTGAAAACTAATCACAATGGATGGCTTACCACAATGAACTGTTAGTAATAAGGGACAGTGGTTTACCTCAGAAGAGTTCAGAAAGTTCTCCAAAGTAGCTTTTAGCACCTTGCATCTAATCTCCATTATCTAGGCATAAATAGGTTGGATTATACACCTGTATGTTCATGAAGATCTTAATAAACCATCGCAGTATAAGGTAGACATTTTTTTCTTACATTGTAAAACACATTCCATGCAACAACTCATTGAACAAGAACATTATTGTTTCTGAGTCGCAGCATAAAGTCCTGCTTGACGTTCTGAAACCTGATGCATGAAGAGCACTACAGAGCAAGTAATTTACACATATGGTGGAGATATCAGCTTGAAAGATAGGCCAGCCAGGTATTTTAGTACCAGACAGCACATGTGAGCACATGTCTGCAGGACTGACAAAGGGCTGTCACACCAAACTGTCGTAAGGACGGAACTTGTGTGGGACATGGGAAGTGGAAACATTACTCACACAGACCAGAATACCAACTGCCCACTTGTCAGAGTGCATATTACAGGAATACTGAGCTACAAAATAACTCCAGATGACCAAGTAGGTATGTAGCAAGTGAGTACTGCTGCCACATCTGGAAAGTGAGCACTGCTGCCACATCTGGAAAGTGAGCACTGCTGCCATATCTGGAAAGTGAGCACTGCTGCCACATCTGGAAAGGATAAATGAACACTGTATTATCCCTAGAAGGATGGGTGACTGGCACCATAGGCAAGGAAGGACGAATGACAGTGATGGATGTCCATGCTGTAGTCAGAGAAAGATGGAAGAAAAAATCTGCACTGAGAGAGAGAGAAACATGGATGACCTGTTTTGTTTTCCAAAGTTTCAAAACCCCTATACCAGCACAGCAAAACTTTGATGGTGCACCCCATTTTCATGGTGGATACACCTGATAGCCATGGCCAGACCACTTTTGCAAGACCAATAGTGCTCTAAAGATGCCATCCTCAGTGCTTGAGAAAGCTTCTTGAGAAAATGAGCCTGTGAGATAGGGGTGGGTGGATAGAAAGTTAACATTTTGAAATCTGATACATAACATCAAGCCCTATGTTTTGTAGTGCCCAAAACTGATAAAAGCATCATGATACCACTGAGTTATATACGTGTGTGTGTGTGTGTGTGTGTGTGTGTGTGTGTGTGTGTGTGTGTGTGTGTGTGTGTGTGTGTGTGTGTGTGTGTGTGTGATTGCTTAACCAAATGTATATAATTGACTCCCAAGATGGATATCTACTGTGAGATGAAATGAAATTAAGCAAGTAAAGTAAATAAATATGCTATATCAAAGTGTTACCATTTAACACGTGCCCTTGCATCCATATGGTTACCCATCTTAACATTTACAAACATACAAATTGGAAGCACCAGTTTCCCCTCTGGTTTGTGTGATTTATGTTATGGTTGGTATAGTAATTCATAGCTGATAAGGACACAAAACAACACACACCTTCAACCACCTATTAAAGCAGTGAAGGGAGAGATGTCTATAAATAAAACTCTACTGCAAATTGGTTTGACTGTGCTGTGGAATATACACAAGTCTGAACTAAAACTGAATTTGGCAGCTAAGACTAGCTAAGGTGGTTAATTATTTTCTTAAAAGCCTAGAGCTGATCTGCAGAAAGAATTTTTAGTATCAAAACTGAAACAGTCCATGAAATGTAATTAAATTAAATGATGCATGTTACACAAACACTGTATTTTACAAATTTAAGTTAGAAACTATTTTCTTCATTCAAACAATTCTCCTGATGACACCCTTAGAAATGTAACTGCCAGCTCAAATCCCTAGAAGCAGTTAACAGGCTGCCTCTTTGCCCAAGATGTATGTCTGCTAACATTATAGATTAACTGCTGTGTAAATATGAACAGTCACTGCCTAGTTACTAGTTTTAACATCAACCTTCCATGGCCCCTGCTACAACAAATAAGTCTGCATTCGTTAATGGCATATATTGTGTGTGAGTGTATATGGGCCCATTTTATACAAGAAATTCACTCTGGTATATCCCTGAAGAAATGGTCAGATTATTGTAGTACTGCAAAGACCTGCTTCTGCAATTCTCCAGATGTCGTTGTTTACTGCCTCACATGATCCATAGAAGTTGTTACTGACATCTTGCAGACTGTACAAGAGGCCTTCACATGAAATGCCAATTAGCCCAGGCCAGAGTTGATGCTGTGAAGCATATGCATTTTAGGGGCCTTTTTTACAGCTCTGAACAAAATAGAATCAGATGAAGAGGCATCCAGAAGGCAGAAGCACAACTGAAAAAAATCTCCATGTTGCGATATATTCTCTGTCTCTGCACAAATGAGTGCTGTAAAGATGGCACTGCTTTCCCCTCTTCCTGTGACTGGCAACTTCATTTCTGATCAGGATATGCAACCACTGTTGTAAGACCAAATATGCCTGTTACATTTTCGTTAGCACTTTGACCAATGACTTCCCAAGTCATACCTGGAAGCACACCCAATGGCCATCTTTGGCACTGACACTCGGGCATACCCCTCAACCTCTTAGCACAAAAACTCCATACAAAGCCAAAAATAATGGGGGACAAAGCCCAAAACATAGGCATAAATTTTAAATATTGCTGTTTGAAAGTTGCCAGAAAATAAAGGTCTTGTGTTACCATACATTTTCTGAAGGATATGAAGTCTGAAACTCACATGCCTGTAATTTATTTAGTGAAATCAATCCTCGTTTATTTGTCATAAAAATCCAGAAAACCACAAATTTTATGAGGAGAAGAAACCAAAAATATGAAACAAAATTCTGAATATTCTCTGGACATCTGGACACTTGAGAGGTATTCACTTGGTAGTTTGCCTGCTTCTACAGACATGTTTGTGTATATGTTATATCCCCTAGCTGTTACTGACAGTAGTATAGTTGATTCCTTTCTGACTACTAGTCAGTTTCATATTATTAGTTTCTTTACAGTTAGTAGGTTCGTTGTTATGCTGTTTTAAATAATAATCTGCATACCCTTTAGTGGCCTAGTGTTCTTCCTATGCTGACAGATCTTGCCCACTATATTTAACCAGTAAGCATCCCACTTATCTTTTTCCCTTCTTTGAAGGCTGTATGTAGATTCTCTGTGGCAACAAATCAGACAGAGGAGAACTGATCCATTCCCTGGATGAAGGGGATACTGGCAGTGAGTGTGAATCAGACAGAGGAGAGCCGACCCATCCCCAGATGAAGATGATACTGGCACTGAGTGTAAATCAGATAGAGGAGAGCCGACCCATCCCCAGATGAAGGGGATACTGGCACTGAGTGCGAATCAGACAGAGGAGAGCTGACCCATTCTTTAGATGAAGGGGATATTGGCACTGACTGAGAATCAGACAGAGGAGAGCGACCCATCCCAGATGAAGATGATACTGGCATTGAGTGTCAATCAGACAGAGGCAAACCGACCCATCTCCAGATGAAGGAGATACTGGTGCTGACTGTGAATCAGGCAGAGAGAGCCGACTCATCACCAGATGAAGGTGATACTAGCACTGAGTTCAGATTCAGATCATGCCACATGCTAATCTGGGCTTGTAGTCAATCATTAAAGATAAAATAAGTAGCGTTTAACAAAACATTAGCGAGTGACTGCCATAATGGAAGGATCGCTTATCGGTGTAATGCGAAAAGAAAAACTGAAGCTGGACTGCTGGTGAATTTTTGTTTGAAGAGTAGCATGTGTGATTACCTGCTCTAAAATTGTTCTTGTTGCTAGAGGTATGAAAAAAGAACTACCTTGTTTGTTTGTAATGTTCCCTTGACTGAAGCTCAGTAGACCATTACCTGCAACTTCCTTTGAAGTATAAGTTGAAATAACTTCCTTGATCAGTTCCAGCCTCAGATGTTTTGTTGGATCCTAGTATGAGCAGTGTACTGCCATGTTGGATGCATGGACATTTACTTTACAAGGACCAGAAACATGTAGATCATTCAGGTAGAGCCACCCAATTAAACTAAATAGTGCCATACCGAAGGTTTGAACTCTGCTAAGCATTTTTTGTAAGGAGTAAAGCCCACTTCACTTCCATGTCCTCAATACTTATACATACTAACTCTGAATATACTGTACCTTGAAGAAGACAGAATAGTTTGTGGCACAGCAATTTCAGATTTACTATATATTTGCCTGTAATTGTATTTAAAGTCTCAGTTGTCACAAGATCACACATTGCCAGATTTTTTTGACATTTTGAATTACACTGAGATATGGGAAACGTTGTTGGCTATAATAGAAAATGAGGTGCAAAATGTCAGGTCTATACCACTTCATTCAATGGCTATTCGCCAAATAGCCATTCATCGAACACCTATTTAATGAAGCTGCTCTTCATCGAACGGCAAATTTTAAGTAGGGCAAACAAGTGGTTGGCCAACCGAGGGACTGCAAAAAAAATAACTAAATACAATTTAAAACCTGCTCCCCCACAACTAAATATGCCAACTCTGAGATCTCACTACAATTTGGAAAAGACCAAATTCCAGACAGTGGCCAACCGCTGCTTTTCCCTAGTTAAAATTTGCTGTTCGATGAAGAGTGGCTTCGTTAAATAGGTGTTCAACGAATCGCTATTCACTGAATAGCCATTCGACGAAATAATGTAGACCCCAAAAGATCCCCCCATGAAGAAATGTAGGGTTTTAGCTTCCCAAAGAAAACAGAAATACTGAAAGATATATCTGATTGGCTGGAACTAACTAAAGTGAATAAGAAACTGATGCTTAAAGAACTACATTGTATGTGATGTAACACATCAAAGCTACATTTCCTTTCAGGGATTTGCAATAGCAGATCAAGAGTAGCTGCAATTGTGACATACTGTCAAAGAATTCATTGAAGAGCTAACTGCTCTCTACGGCCCTGTGAACACGTATGAATCGTTCACTCACATTATTAATTCTGTGATCTCACAACTCATCTGGGTGGCTCAAAGTATTCCTTAGTGTCTGGCCTTATACAGAAGTACCATGGATAAACTGGATTGTCTGCAGTAATGGAAAAATACAAGAGATGTACATTTTTAACAGAATTTTAACAAAAAAGGCAGTAACTGTCTTTAGGACTGGATATAAACAAGTTTACTAGAGAGTCTCATGAGGACGTGTGTTTAGTAGAGTGTCAATAGCTTTTAAGGAAGAGCGTGAGTAGGCAGTGGGAAGGTCCATAGTTTCAACACAATTGTTTCTACATGTATGTGTGTGTGTGTGTGTGTGTTCGCTCTAACCAAATCATGCTGCATACTTTTGTGCCACAAATCTCACCTCTCTTGTCTATATAAAAGTTGGTTATATGAAGTGTTGACAGTCTGATAACCCCAGGTGTGTACATATGTGCCTGCATACCTTATGTTCAACAGTCTAAGAATACTGACATGTATAGGAAACATTGTGTGCTATATACCTTGTGTCTGGTGTCGTGCTTTTAAGGTATGCAACATTTTTAGTGTTAACGTGTAGTGAAGGTGTAGGTGTATGTAGGCATGTTATGTATATTGCTGTAACTTTAGGAACCACTGTTCTGTACTACAGCCATAGTTCTGGCTTTGTGTCTCATATGTTTTGCTGGGGCCACCATAGATACTGATGTTACAGCACTGCAATGCTGGGTGCCACCATCTGTGGGAGGCAGTTGCAGGGGGAGTTTTACATTACTACTTGTACAGTTCTCTAACATTATGCACCCAAAGACTTCAATATGCTGATGCTGTCTTTGTCTCACACACACAGACACACACACACACACACACACACACACACACACACACACACACACACACACGCACTCATGCACATACATACACACATACACACACACACACACACACACACACACACATACACACATACACACACACACGTGCACACATACACACACATATACACACACGCACACATGCACGCACTCATGCACATGCATACACACACACACACACACACACACACACACACACACACACACACGCAGTCATGCACATACATACACACATACACACACACACACATGTGCACACTCATGCACACACATACACACACACACACACATGTGCACACTCATGCACACACACACACACACACACACACACACACACACACACACACACACACACACATATACTCATGCATATACACACACACAGAAGCAGAGGGCGATGTGGTGGTTGACACATATAGACTGTAAGCCCTTCTTCTAGGAATTTTTGCTTTTGCAGCTTAAATTCTCACTGCCCCCAGGAAAGAAAAATTAATCATGAAACACTTGCATCTACACTCCTGACTAGCCCCATGACACTAAGTGGTCTTGATAGACCAGGGCCACTACCAAGGCAGGCAGTTACCTTATCCTTTATCAGCAGACTGACACGGACATGTTTGTGATGCCTTGGTTATTTCCATATAAATGGTAAAGGTGAATACATTCATTCCTCAATATGACTCTGCTGTTAATTTAGCAATTGAAAGAAACTGATTTTTTTTATTGTACCCTGTTAATGTTACTTCAAATATAATCTTCGGCTGTCTTTAGTATGGACATCTTAATTATATTTGTGTGCCACTATTACTCAAAAATACATAACTTCAACATGTAGTTCTTGCCCTGGAGTGGAACTTCATTATTATAAAACGTATGCTGCTCACTATTACCAACTTCCCTTTAAAGTGATAACACAGCGCTCACGTTATTATTGCACCCACACTTATTTATTTTTCAATCTTTAATACAGAGAATACTGAGGGGACATACCTCTCTCCAGAACTTCACAGATTGTCCAGATGTTTGCATCATATGTTTGGTCTGTGCCTCATAAAATGTGTGCTATTCTGGAAAGTCATTGAGTACTAAAGTCAATAAGTAATGACATACATTTGAATTACAGACGTTATATACTTCAGAAAATACATCATAATTCAGAACCTGTTATTATATCAACTTTCTAAATTTATAAGAGCAATTTTTAAAATTCGTCCCGATTAGTACTAGGCTAGCTGCCATTGTAGGCCATTTTAAGCCTAGACAATTACATCATGTGAGAATCAAACCCTGCACCTTGTGTCTATAAGGCAAACACCTTAGCCATTATACCAACATCCCACCATCCATTGTTTTTCCATTATTTTTAGCTTTGTCTAAAATTCTCGTAATAAGAGGTTAAGAAGGATGTGAAGGGCTGAGTTGTTGACTGTTAAGCTAATGACGAACAAATGTTAAGGATTTTCCCTCTTAAATGCAGGTAATTATGTTGAGTGATTTTTAGGCCTCTGTCCTCTTCCCTACAGGAAAGTACAACATGGCTTGTGTGAGCCTCGCCTCTTCCAGGGCTTACAGCAAGTCTAATGTAATGAACCAACTTCCCCCGGAGAAGGATAGCAGTTCATGAGTTGCTTGAGCCTTTTTTATCCGTATCAGCTGGCATTATTGACTTCCTTAGGTTAAATTGGACAGGAACTTTCTAGAACCATGCTAGCTCCTTTAGCTCATTTCTCCATTGAATTCTGTTGGAGTATTCTACTTTTTAGATGCATAGTTTCACCTGTTATCAATTTACTAATTAAATGCCTACCTTCTGAACACTACCAGCTTAAGCTAATGCTTATGCGTTTTTCCAAACACACATTGCCAGCATTGCAAAGTGAAGCCTTCTGTGTACAGCTAAAAATCCTAAAAATTTAAGTCTGAGTTGTATTGTTTTTTTGCTGAATATACTTATAGGTTCATAGGTTCATAGGTTCATACTAGGCTATCTGCCCTAGGTCATTTATAAGCCTAGCCAGAGTGTGTTTGGCTTTCGCCACCCATTTTAAATTAATTTTGCTATGCCCTTTTTCGAGGTTAGTACACTGTGCGTCTGTCTAACAGTGACACAGAAGTGATATGAACCAGTATGGTTTGATTGTTGCTTGTTTGTGTGCTTTGATCTTTTACTCACGTCTTCCCAGAAATAAAAAAAAACTCCTTTTATCCATGTGGCCTCTACTGACAGATTACTGTAATCAAATGCCTAGAGGAAATGAAATGAAATGAAGCAGCAGAACTTGGATTCCTGGCATTTCTAATGTCTGATCACAGAACAGCAATTAAACGACATTATATTCACTATCAGTGAAGAAATGTTGGCTATTTCACCTTCATTGTCGTTTCTTATACTAGTGATTATGCAATTTTATATGCACATATTTCTATAATGTTAATGGTCTTCTGGGATACAGCAAACTGACATTCAGAAATAAAGATATTATTTAGTCTTAAGTGCCTTTGTAACTAACTTATTTGTACAAGATGGTTTCTTCTGATGCTTTGTGTCTTTATTTTGGTTGTTGTTTTATGACAGTATTCCAGCATATTATCTGTTCAGCCATAAAATAAGCATATCACTGATGTGCTTTCAGTATTCAATCAGAGTACAGGTTATACTAATACACAGTATTCCTAATTAATTTTTTTAACATGATGTTCAGCAAAGAAAAAAGAATGACAGGCAGCTGTTTACTTTTTTTTTGATAAAACAGCAATCTTCAGTGTAAAGCAAATGTTCTGTGTGGTCTTTGAGGATTATGCACCATATCATACAGATCTGTTTATTAAATGTACTAGATTGGTTATTTTAAATGTATAATTCATAACATTGTAATCACTGTATAATCACTGTATAATGTGAAATAACTAAGTTTTACATATGATCTATATAGTCTGTGCATCTAGTACAATACTCATTACAACTGAACTGATCACACACTCCACATTGAACATTGAGACGCTTTCAAACTGCTTTGCTTGCTTAACACGCAGCACAGTTAATCAAACAGCAGCACATAGACCCCCTCATAAGTATATACACCAACTTTAAGAGTGCACAACGGTGGAGGAAGGGAAAACTCCTATCCCCACTATACCATGATCCTGTAACAAGCAGCAGTGCCAGTACCCCACTGACATAACTGTAAAAAGCGATTGCAAGTATTTAGAAAATAAATGCAAAAAAAAAAAAAAAAAAAAAAAAAAAACATGAAATGACAAACTGGCACCTAATACATTCCTCAGATTTGAAAGAAATCCTACCCTACATAAGAAAGAACCAAGTTTCCTGAAAAAAAAGAAAAGAAAGAATAAGAAATTAAAAAAAAAAAAACTTTTAAAAATCCTAACCCTAAAAGAAATGCCTAACCAAACTAGAGACTAGAACTTGAAGTCTAAAATAAAAACCTAGGTTGTAATATAATATTAAAGTTTACAGCAATACAATAAAATATATTTCAATTTGACTTTCCTACATCTTTTTTCCCTACAGTCAGTGCACCCAATGATAGTGCCAAACACAGTATGTTCATAACACACTTTGGCTCATGTAGTGATGTAATCTAGGAGGCGCCTTGCACTTCAAAGGCTCCACAGAACTGATTAGCCTGTCCATGAACAGGTGTTCTACACCTCAAGTAACAAAACATGGCAGTGAAACCCAGCACACAATGCTGCAGTTCTGAATGCAGACCTCCACCTGCATTTAGTGAGCCCTCCACTCGATGTAATTGAGCCCTCTGGACACCACTAAAAGAACACTGAGCACAACTGTAAACAGTACAAGAGAAAAAAAAATAAAGCTCACAAACATATAAAAACTAAACTCTAACAAAATAAAAAAAAAATGGACCCCCCCCCCGTCTCCCCACACTTACTTGCTGGTTGTACAATGTAAAAAGGATGAACTCATTAAAAAATGCACCCTAGATAATCCAAGCAAACAATTAATCAAACATATCTCCAAAAAGTAAAGAAATATACCTAAAGTAACCACATATCCCTATGTGATGAGGTCCAAACATAAAAATTTTTTATGTGCAGTAGTACTGCACAGCAACAAAAAAGTCTAAAATCAAACAACTTAAATAGATTATGGTGGCGCTATTACATATGCATAGAAATGAATACTGTACAGCTATGGAAAATGTTTAGCAGACAGTGACAATGGACTTATATTTGTCCATGGTGATGGTAGTGGTTGTACTGATTAGGTTTTTGCATGTTTCGTGTCCTTGATAACTCTTCTGTCAGGACTACTTGAGATCAGGAAGTGCAATCTCACCTTTCTCATAACACTATAGATTTACAGAAAGTACAAATGTATAAACAACTTGCAATCCCCTGGGTCCCTGCTGCACTTACTCTGCAACAGGCTGAGGTTCGACACCTCCCCTAATCCCCTGGGTCCCTGCTGCACTTACTCTGCAACAGGCTGAGGTTCGACACCTCCCCTAATCCCCTGGGTCCCTGCTGCACTTACTCTGCAACAGGCTGAGGTTCGACACCTCCCCTAATCCCCTGGGTCCCTGCTGCACTTACTCTGCAACAGGCTGAGGTTCGACACCTCCCCTAATCCCCTGGGTCCCTGCTGCACTTACTCTGCAACAGGCTGAGGTTCGACACCTCCCCTAATCCCCTGGGTCCCTGCTGCACTTACTCTGCAACAGGCTGAGGTTCGACACCTCCCTAATCCCCTGGGTCCCTGCTGCACTTACTCTGCAACAGGCTGAGGTTCGACACCTCCCCTAATCCCCTGGGTCCCTGCTGCACTTACTCTGCAACAGGCTGAGGTTCGACACCTCCCCTAATCCCCTGGGTCCCTGCTGCACTTACTCTGCAACAGGCTGAGGTTCGACACCTCCCCTAATCCCCTGGGTCCCTGCTGCACTTACTCTGCAACAGGCTGAGGTTCGACACCTCCCCTAATCCCCTGGGTCCCTGCTGCACTTACTCTGCAACAGGCGGAGGTTCGACACCTCCCCTCCCACCATAGCCAGGCATCACCTGACTTCAGATACCCTCATGTACATCGTATAAAAGTATCATTCTTTACATCTTTGTTTATTTCTTTCCCCACCAACAGCATTGCCCAAAAAAGTAGAACTACAGCACCAGGTAGTTTAATGCCAGAGGTCATGGTTTTAAGACCTGAAAAGAACTCACCCTCCTAAGATACAAAAAAGCAAGAGTGAGGAAAGAGAATCATCACCAGAGAGCGGGGGAGACTACTATACCACACTGCCCCCTCATTCCCCAAACAATAGTGGGGATGGTGGGAGTAAATCACATCTGAATATCTGTAATTATGGCAAGCTGACTACACAGCTGTATGACTTTCATAGGTTCATAGGTATATACTAGGCTAATGACCACTAGGACCCTTGTAAGCTTAGCCATGCAACCCAAATGTGACCCACAAATTTGTTTTATATAGGGGTGATTTTCTTCATGTGAATCATTGATGCATCATAGCTTTGAGGAAAATTATCAGAGTTGGTAAGCTGGTCCCCAGTGCAATTAGGGTGGTTGAGCTAATGAAGAGAGAAAGATGGTAGCATGCCATTTAGGATGTTTGTGGCTGACTGTGCTCTTGACATAGATATGACATCCAGTCTATAATGTTTAAAGGATGTGTGAGCAGAGGACCACATTGCTGCTGCTGAAATGTCTCATGTACTAAGCTCTTTCATGAAGGCATTAGAAGTTGCTGTGGACTTTGGGGAATGTGGCCTGTCTGTTGTCTGTAGTGACTTTCCATGAGTCTTGTGGCAAAAGATAATACAGTGTACTCTTGATTTAGAAGTAGCCTGTTTGGACAGAGTCAAAGAAAACAAACAGTTGTTCTCATGTCTTAATTTGGTGTGGTTATGACCAAGAAGTACCTCACTTGCTTGTGAACATCTGAAGAGTGCAGAGCGTATGTGTTCTGAGGCAAAAGGAAAAAACAGGTAACTGGATAGCTTGATTCAGTGGCACGTCTTTAATAACCTTTATTGCACAATGTAACCACGTCTTTGTGGAATACAAGGAAGAATTCTTTGCATGTCAAAGCTGAAATTCAGAGAGACTTCTCTTCTGAAATGACTGCTGTTAAGATTACTCTTTTCAGTTTGAGAATTCCAAGGCTGCAGAAGCAGCTGATTCAGAAGGAAGCCACCTTAAACCTGCTTCCATAATTAATGTATATGTAAGATCATAAAGCATTTCAAAACTGGATAGCAGCTAAGCTCTTTGTCATATTATTGCTGTGCAAATTTGGGTACTAGGATGATCTCAAACTTTACTGTATTCCTCCTACATTTAAAATTACTGTAAATATGTTACTTGATGTTTTTGTTTAAACTTGAATTTTTGTGTAATTGTTTGTGGAGCTTTAATCCCCGGGCCTCCACTGAAAATGGGTTTCTGACCCAATGGACTGTCCTGGTAAACAAATGCAAATAAATAAATAAAGTAAGATCAGCTTTTCCAGAATTAAATTTAGGTCCCAGGCTGGAGCAAGAATGCACTTGGGGAGACTGAGATGAAAAATCCAGAATCTGTTTGACAGATGATCTTAATGCCAGTGGTGGTGGTGAGGGGGTTCTAAAGGCAGACAGACAGGCAGAGATGCAGTGTAAATTAAGCCAGTGGAGAACAGCTCAAGGAGAAACTGTAGAGCTGTAGGCATATCCATCTGTATGGCATGTATTTTTCTCTTTTGGCACCAGATGCAAAATCTTTTCCATTTGGCTAGATAAGATTTTCTGATACTTGGCCTCCAGTCATCTTTCATGATATTGAGCATGGCACTAGAGTAAAGGTGCCCAAAGGGAAGAAGAGTGACCAAGCTGCTAGAGTAGGGATTTAGCTAGCTAGGCTGGTGCCTGGTGACATCTCACATGCCCCCCCACACACACACACACTCTAAGTCAAGAGCAAAAGGCTTCCCTCATTGGACTTAAGGAGGGGATCTTTTCTTCTTTTAAACTATAGCACACTGTAAGGAGCATTACAGTGCTTCAATTCTGACTGCAATTGTGATGCCAAATGGTATTCAGTGATACCAAATGGCATGAGTGATACCAAATGGTATTCAGTGATACCAAATGGCATGAGTGATACCAAATGGTATTCAGTGATACCAAATGGCATGAGTCATACCAAATGGTATTCAGTGATACCAAATGGCATGAGTCATACCAAATGGTATTCAGTGATACCAAATGGCATGAGTGATACCAAATGGTGTTCAGTGATACCAAATGGCATGAGTGATACCACATGGTATTCAGTGATACCAAATGGCATGAGTGATACCAAATGGCATTCAGTGAATGCCAGCAATGCAATAAAAAATGATTGGCTCCTGTCAATCTCAACCCTAACACTTAGCTCCCAGGGCAATTGCCTCCTTCACCCTACCTTAACCACTCTTCTGTGTTAGACACAAAGTGGACAGGTATGGGTGGCATTGTATCTGAAGAATGGCATGCCCTGGCAACAGGAAAGGTTTCTCCCTTGCTACCTGAAGAAGTTGAGAGAACCAGTGTTGGTCTTGGTTAGAAGAAAGTAATCAGTACTACTTCTGGCCTCTTCTCCTTTATTTTCTGTACTATGGTAGGGAGCAAAGGAAACTGAGAGAAAGCATATAGAGACAGACCACTCCAGTTTATAGAAAAGGCAGCCACATATAAATCTTGGTCCTGAGGTACTTTGGAGAAGAATTTATTGAATTGTCTGTTGCTCAGAGGAACAAAGAGCCCTGTCTCTAGTACAACTCATCTGATGATGGTAAGTTTTTCAGTGCAATATCAATTCATGTGGGTCTGCTCAAGTTCTGTTTAACTGCTCTGCCATGGAGTTCTCCTGCAAGGGTATGTAGCTTCCCATCAGTGCCTCCTCTGACATCTAGAAGACTAGTCTGAGTAGGATAGAGTCATCATTCCCCCCCACTTCTTTATGTACCATATCATTGTGATATTGTCTGTGATTATTTTCAATGTCTCTGGCACCCAGACTGCTCTGAACGCTGTTAGTTCCTAAATGATTGCCAAGAGTCCCTGTGATCAGGGATTGAGAGCTACTTGTCTGAAGGACATCCCATCGTTACTTTGGATTTCCTTCACCCAGTCTAGCTCCTTTCTACCAAATAGTAACACTAATGTGACAGTTTCCAGAGATTTACATTTAACTGACATAATTTTTTACATTATTCCTGTATTTGCCCATTACTATTATTTGTTTGCATTATATTTAGTTATTACTTGTGAAGGCATCATTTTGGACTTTTGTTGTGCCTGGAAAAGGCCCCTTCAGACCAGCCCACCTGTGCAACTATTAAATAAATAAAACATGCAGAAAGATTATAAAGACTGTTTCAGAGTATATGAATGGAGTACATGGACTGGTTGGTAATCAATGAAAAATGCTTTTTGGTTCATACCTTTCAGAACTGGAACTGGTTGGTGCACAGAAATATTTCATTGAGGAGTGCAGTAGAAGAGATCCGAGATGGGGAAACATAACTTATTTATTATGCATGGAAGTCAAACTCTGCTACATGCGCTTTATGCTACAGCTGCTACAACTGAACTTGCAGGCTTTAGTCAGGGAAGACAATATACTGGGCTTGCAGATCAGTGAATTATAGTTACCTGTTACTGCTTACTGTGAGAGGTGCAAGGAACAAGCTGTGCCAAATCTGACAGCTGTCACCAGCAGAGATGGAAGAAGGCAGCTTGACAAGCAGCTGTTGTCACTTCCTGTCTTCACAAGTGCCTTTCACAATGAGGAAATGGAGTAATGATGCAAGGTCAGCAATTTCCTCTTTCAAACTTGGTGATTATTGCCAGAAAATTCTGAACCTCTTTAACATGAAACTTAAGCGGTTTGTTTAGAATTTTTGTATGATAAACCACAGCTTTTGCTAGCTATGTAAGATCTCAAGATTACCGAGTATTGCTTGGCATGTACTTCAAATATGTGTTAAACAGTAGAAATTTGTGTTGTTCATGAAAGTGGGGTACAATGCATACATGCATATTGTGCCTTACGTTTAATATACCATCAGGTAATATCATGATTCACACACAGGAATCACTGTATTCCCCAAGGGTGCATCTGTACCATCCTGATTTTTGAATGGTGCATTGGAGGACCTGCCATGCTAAAGATTACCTGGCACTCGTGTGCTCTGGATGACGTGACATGTCTGTAGGTAAAATAATGTTAGCTGCGTTTACCTTTGTGTTTTCATTAAGTGCTGTATACCCTGACTGTATTATCTGGCACAGAGATGTAAGGCAACTTTGTACTGCCATTGTGCTTTACTAGTAGCTATTTGCAGCTGTGTGGTAGGCTATATTGTACAGAAGTGTGCTGCCTTACAATAGGGCACTATGGGTTGCCATTCTAACTAGCTGCAGTTCTTAAAGATATCTCAGTCATTTCTCATTGTGGTGGACTAGAATTCATTACTATAGTACAAGGGAATCTGGTTCTGTGCATTCTCCCATTGGTAAGAACTCAGCACCCAACGAGAAGGTGAAGGACAAGCTCAGTTTCAGGATCCACAAGGGATTCCATTGCTTGTAGAGTATTTCCCTACTGTACAGTGCTGGTGGATGTATGTATATATTTATTTATGTGTTTTTAGCACTGTCTATATGTTGCTGACCAATATATTAACAGGAGAGGGGAATTACTGTGCTGCCAGGGTAGCACCATTAACTAGCACACATCTGGGTCCTCTGAAGCTTATTCTTTTTATAAATGCTGTACATTTGGGGGGGGGGGTAATTTGTATATGTAGTCTGTGCACAGAGTTCAGTGCTTCCACATTTTGTTGATATTTCAGTGAATTACAACAGGCTTTATTATGGCAATCTTTGCCATAGCAACCCTGCTCCATGGCATGCATTCTTTATGAAGAGCACCCTTAGACTTTTAAAATCTATAGACGCAGAAGTGACTAACAGAAGATAAGGTTCCAAAATGCAGCTTATTTTTCAGTGATGTATTTCTTACATGTTATGTTAGTTTCCTCTCCTTGTCTGTTTTTTGTGTCTTTACCACAATTATTTTCCACAGCTAGCTATGAACAATCTTCCAAATGATTACTTTTGAATTCTTACTAAATGACTTTTTTCATTCTCTAAAAAGTACAAAAATGTTTCCTCCATTACTGCCATTAGGAAGAAAGCTGTTTTTTGAGAAGTCAGTAGGACCTGATAGTTGAAGACTGGTGGGTGACAGAGGTGTTTTTCTTCCGAGTATTTTATAGAGTTTATTTTCACCTCACAGTAAGACGCTGTCCAGTTCAATTCTCAGCTAAAGCATCTTCTGCGTGGAGGCATGCGTGAATGGGCGTACTTTCGTTGAAGGTTGTGCATCAGGGCTGGTAACTCGGCACATAAAAATCAACTACCAATCATTAGCGGACCGGAGTTCCACTGTGGCGACCCCTAACCGGGAAAAGCCAAAAGACGCAACAACAACGTAGTTACAGTTCTGCAACTCTGTTATGTCATTCATACTGTATTTGCCCCATTAGTCACCATGTTTGGCCAGACACCCATACCATGACCCCATGTAAGGAGGGGAAAAGTCTGACTGTTCCATATGCTTTCTGATTCTCAAAAACAGAATACGAAGTGGAGACCATTTTCAGAGGTTTCAGATCTAAACAAATTTTCTTTTAAGCCAAAAAAGAACAGTATGTTTACTTTAAAGTGCCAGTTTTCACCATTTCCTTGCAAAATATACGTGGTAATGTTGGATCTTGTGGATGCTTTATACCATACCCCTCAACCTCTTACAACAAGAAATCTAGATAAAGCCAAAAAGTAATGGGGGGAGGAATGCTCAAAGTCATGGACATATATATATTTTTTAATGCTGCTTTTATGCACTTCTAAATTTATTTATTTATTTCACATTTGTTAACTGGGTTAGTCCAACTGAGTTTGGAAACAAACCCATTTTCAGTGGAGACTCGAGGGGAAAAGCCCCAGCAAACATAAGTAAAAATAAGGTGACAATATACAAATATTAAATAACAATCATAATACAAAATAATTGTAAAAGGTTATTAACTATTTTTATTGATAGTAAGCAACCCATTTTCAGTGGACAGCCAAGGGAAAAGAGCACCAGCAAACATAAGCAAAGACAAACATACAGGACAAAAGCTATTAAAAACAACACTGCAAATAGGAAATTAATTATAAAGAGAAAAACAAAAGAAAAAAAATTATGAACATTAAGGGTTGAACTGATAGTAGTGGACTAAAATTTACTACATGTGAGAGTAAAAAAAAACTAAAGACAGACTATCAGGTTTTGTATTAGCATACTCTTTCTATAGGATATTAAGTCTGAAACTCATATGCCTGTCATTAATTAGTGACTTCAGTCCTCAATGATTTGCCAGAAAATCACAAATTTTATGGGGTACAGACCAAAAATATGAGTCTAAAATCTGCATATTCTGCGAAATTTGGACAGCGGATAGGTATGCATTATAGCTATTTCTATAAAGAAACCCCAATAGAAATTCATAAGACTTATGAGTGAGGCTCAGATTTTTTTTATTTACCTTTTTTGTCTTCTTTTTTTGTCTTTTTGTCAAAGATTACAAAAAGAACAAATAATTTAAAAGTTAATATTCGATAAAATAACAATTGAGTTATGGCACTGGCTGGTAAAGTACAACAAATGGAATTCAACCATTTGACAAAAACTGGCCACGGTTCTTGCCTCCCCCATTGTGCCTTTTTAGGCTATGTCCCAAAGAAAAATCTTGTGACATAAAAAATCTGTCAAAAAGCAAATTGAAGGTCATGCCGCTTAACGCTAGGAGTATTAACCTGAAAATGCACTCACTGGAGGCTCTCCTCACACTGGAAGATGCTGATGTCTGTGCGGTCATGGAAACTTTGTTCAGGGCTATGGAGAGCACCCCTGACGTACCAGGCTATACCTCATTCCATACTTTCTGACCCCAAAATGAGGTTGGAAAAACTATGGGTAGTGGAGTGTCTATCTTCATTAAGGACAGGCACACCTCCAGACTGGTTTGTCAGCATAACGTACTGGAATTACTCTAGGTGCAACTGACAGTTGGCAAGACACCCATCCAAGTTATAGCCAGCGATAGACCCCCCTCCATGACTCAAGACACCAACTCCTCCTACCTGGACCTACGTGACTCCATCAAGGTACCCCCTAACACCCTGATCCTTGGTGACTTCAACTACCCCACCATAGACTGGGTGAACTATTCCTACACTAATGCACTCACCCAATGATTCCTTGACTTCATCAATTCTAACACACTAGACCAGCTCGTCTCATTCCCCCACAAGGGGAGATGACATTCTTAACTTGGTTCTCACCAACATGGGTGTCCACTGCACCACTTCCATAGTATGTTCTTACCTGGTGAGATCAGATCATTGGTCTGTCTCATTCAAAGTTTTTATCCCATCCAACCCCTCCCCAGCCATAACCAGGCTAAAAAACTTCTCAGAAGCTGGCTACAACATCCTAAGAGAAGAGTATAAGTAGCTTCACACCACAGCCCATACCTCCAAATTACTTGGTTTTTACCAAGTTCTGGGGTCCAAATAATGGGGTACAATGATTCTCGAGTGGCACCCCTTCATTTTCAACTTTTTCCCCAGCCTTTTTTTATTTTTAATTTTCTTTTACTGACATTATCACATGCACGATGATGTCAGCTCTGTCAGGGCTACCAGCCTGTCAGAACTGAGCTAAAGGGCACAGTGCACACATTTCTGGCAACGGATGCAAGCAGAAAACAGTTTTTATTCAAATGGATCTATTCTGCTTTCAAATGGATCTGCAACGACAAACAGATCTATTCTACAAGTGGTTCTTGAGCTCATTGCACACATTTCCAGCAACGGTACCCTGGGTACAGGGTAAAAAGAGCCTAAAGTCCCTAGCCACCACCACTTGTGAATTTATGCCTCATATTTATGATCTGTTCCTCATAAAATCTGTGGTTTTCAAGATTTGTGCAAAATCACTAAAGGATTGAATTCACTAAATAATGACAGGCATTTGAATTTCAGACTTCATATTCTTCAGAAGATAAATGGTAACACAAAACCTTTTATTCTAGCAATGTTCTACATTTATAAGATCAGTATTAGAAATTTGTCCCTACTTTGGGGGCTGTATTCCCCCGTTATTGGCTTTGTCCAGGTTTTTTTGTGCTAACAAGTTGAGAGTAGCTATGGTGAGAAGTGAGAACTAAATTCTGTATTCCCCCATTATTGGCTTTGTCCAGCTTTTTTGTGATAAGAGGTTGACAGCTATGGTGAGAATTGAGAACTGAATTCACTAAATGATAGCCATTTAAGTTTCAGTCTTCCTAAAGTTCCTATCTTTCAGGAAACTGCTGATTTGGCATAGTGGTATGTTTCTCTGACTGTAGTGCACAGGGTCCTGGGTTCAAGACTTGGCAGTGAAACACATGGTGGTAACGCAACATTTTATTCTAGCAACTTTCCAAAATTATACAAGCAATGTTTAAAATATGTCCCCGTTTTTTGGGCTTTTGTCCCCCCCCCCAATAAAATTTGGCTTTTTTAAAAATTTCTTGTGCTGCAAAGTTGAGAGATACGGTTGAGTGTTGAATGGATTTTACAAGGAGCTGAGAGCTTCAGGGGAAGAGAAGCTTAGTGTTCCTTATGCTGAGTCTGCTTGCATTGTTAATAGCTTAACAGGTTAAATACTTGCTTTTGATGCAGACGACTGTGGGTTCTACTCCTACAGTATGTAGATGCATTGCTGATACTGTACTGTCTTGTACTTTTAAAGGGGGTGGGTGTAACAAGTCAAGGGTGTAGCTACAGATAGAACAGAAGTGAGAAAATGTCATGCACAGGGTCATTTGTGTCTCGGTGAAAAGAGCAAAAAATATTAACCCAAATTCAGGAACAGAAAATCAGAATGATTATATTCTGGGCTGCATTATAAGAAAAAAATGTGTGTGTGGAAGTAGACGTTTATGATGGAAATGTTCTGAATTGGGCAGTTTTGTCATTGGTTCATTTTGTTTCATTGCCTACTAGAAAAATGCTCAAACAATAAATTTAAAACACGCTCTAAGTCTAACAAGTGTGCTTTATTATACAAGGAATATAATAAAAGTCAGGAAGGTTTGTCAAAGAACACATGTATGTTTCTTGTTTTGTGTGCAAGGGGCCTATGATTTGAAAACAGCCCAAAGGTAATCTTTATCCACCACTGGCCAGATACATTTTCTTTGGATGTGGTGTGGATTTCAATGCTATTTCAATGAATATGTGTTCAAGGGCAAAGAAGTTTTAATGCTATGTTTATTTTCATTGTGAGGCAGTATTGCTTTGTTTAGCAGATGTCTATTAGTGTTTGTGCATTGTGCTATAAAATGTAAAAATAAAATCCAAATAATCAATGTAGAAGTAAAGCAGTATGCACATTAGTGTTTATGGTAAATGGGGTGAAATAGCCAGGTAATGGGATATTGGAATGGCTGCAGGGGGACTCTAGTGCCATATTTTGGTTGTCTGTTCTTCAGTTTGCATTTGAAAGTTGGTATCCCATAATTCTATTGGAATGCGTGGGTTTACATAATTATGTATGCTAATTTTATGTTAATCAGCGTACAGATTTGTATCTATTTTTCATGGTCCTTGTCCAGATTTTTGATGTTTCCAGGTTGAGCGGTATGCCACCGCCCCCTCACAGGATGCAGACAACTATGTTGAACAGTATGCCAATGCAGTACTTGTACAACTTCATGGACTCAGCCATACCCAACAGAACTAAAACCTGCTCCTCAAGGAAACGCAAACCTGTCTGGTGGACATTTTCTATCAACAGGCTTTAAAACAAAAGGAAAAAATTGTTGTCCAGTGGTGAAAAGGAACAAATTCCAAATTGGAAAAACTCCCTCCTCAGCCTCAACAAGCAAATTAAATCACTAGTGAAAGCCTCCAAAGCCAAATTATGAGTTGTAACTAGCCTCCGAAACAAAGGGAACCCACAAGTCCTCCTTCAGTTACGTCAGGAACCTCCATGGGAAAGCCCAAGTTTGTTCCGAATTAGTACTTAATGGTACCACTTACACTGATTCTGTTGACTTAGCCAACCTGCTAGCTGCTAGCTAGATGGGAAACCACAAATTTGTCCTAGGGGTTCCACCTTTGTCCCTCACTGACAGGGGTGACAGGTGCTGGCTGAGGGTTCTTTTTTTGGGGATAAACTCTTGGCTAGGCTTGTAAGGGCCCCAGGGCCATTAGCCTAGTAACCTCCTATGATCCTATGATCCTAAGTCATCAGATATAGTCTCCATGGTCTTGACACCTGGAAATGGACAATTCCTGACAGTTATGCTGCTCTGTGCTTTACTGAGAGACTGCAGTATGTATGTGTCTACTCTCTTTCTCTCAATGGCTGGGCAACCAAGGAGTTAGTATATATAATTGGTGTCCACTGTGCAAGGGGCTTTACCTCCTGTCAGTGATGCTTGATTTGGAGTTATAGCGTCAACTCTAGACATATGCTTTTGATGATTATATGTTGTGAAATATGTTATGAACAAATTGTGTGTTGTTATTGTTGGGGGTCATACAGCAAAATCCAACATTTCAAATGACAAATGCATATGGAAATAAAGACACAAACACTTGCATTGTCTAAGTTCACACAGGAATATTATGAATCTAGCACAGAAAAAGTCTTGTCAGTGCAGCTTCAAAAAGCAAGCTTCTGAAAGGAAACAGGGCTTGTTGCAGCATTGATTCTTTGGAGATGGCAGAACAATATAGTCAATGACATGCCTTTCTTAAGGGTGAAAGTAGCACAAAAATTGATAACAATTCATACTGAAAGTCTGTCCAAATATAAAACTGTTACCAAAACGATATCTCCTTGGTTCTAAATTATGTCATAGGCAAAACCAACCATGGAAACAAAGCCGCCAAAATGTTGTCAGCACCAATACCACTTAGAATGTAGAAGGAAACCTGAAAAGCAGATTTATCCCTAAAACATTCAAGGCAGGCAGGCTTTCTACCAGAAAACAAGCTTTTTTTCAATTAGTAAGTCAGAGCACTGGAGTGGGTGGAAAGGGAGTGCGATACTGAACCAGACCTCAGAAAAACAAACACCAGCAAAAAACAGCTATCAAAGTCAGGTGAGAAGTGAAAAAAATAATAAAGCATTAGCTCCAAATGAATGGTCTAGTGGAAGACAAAAACATTTACCAGAACAATATTTCACCACTTTCCAATGATGTGGCAGGTAAAAAGAAATAATATTGCCAAGGTGATTAAAGTACCCACACGAGAACCATTAAAGACATTAAATGCATTTTTAAATCATTGCAGGTCAGAGAATGTAAAGTTTCAAGGAAAGCTTCCAAAATATATTCAACAGAAATTTGGTTCAAAGTGAAATTATGCGAAATGAGAAGTAAACTATCCACCCAAAAATCACAGAAGAGAGCAGAGACAGCCACCCCCCCCCCCCAAAAAAAAGTGCCCCCTTTGATTATCATTCCAAGATTCATTAGACAGGCAACAGGTAAACTGATAAACAGCTATTTGACTGCTAACAAAAATCATTTACAAAATGCCAGAAATTAACTTCAAAAAAGGACAAATGCTGCAGCTGAAATGTCATGATGAATTCTTTTTGCAAACATTTTTTGTTGTTTCACAAGCCAGTACAGAATATATGTTGCACGTCTTCCAGTTGGCTGTCCTCCAGCTAGTTCTGTCAGTATGTTTCCCAGGGCCCCTGGGAATCATTTAATCAGCCATTTTGATGGTATCACAAGTATTTTAGATGTCAAATGAGGAAAATCCTATGGCATCTCAGGAATCTTTTGGGTCCGAGTCAGGACTGATTATAAATGTCTCTCACATTAATTACAGTACATTCCTATTTTTGTTAATTTTTACATGGAAGGTATGGGCATTTAGTATCAATTTTAAATTTGCACATCTAGAAATAAGTACTCATCAGTGTTTTCCTAAGTATGACTATTATGACATATAATATTTTACAAGAAAAAAGTTTGCGCTGCTCCATAGATTTTACCAAACCTACTATTCAACTGATTTTTAAGAACAAAGTAAAAAAAAAATTCCTTGTTATCATACCTCACACTCTATAAACTAAAGCAGCTATATAAATTACTTTAAGGTACTTATTGTGTCAGTACTTTAAGTGTTTATTTATTGATATTTATTGATATTTGCTTACTGAGAAAGCCTGATTGGACAAAGTCGATTTTCAGAGGAGGCCCATTGAGAAAAGTTCCATTTGATATTAGCTACATACATGTAGTGTACATTTTTATACATTTCATTTACATAGAGATAATGATTTGTTCTGTAAATTATACATACAGATGTTAAATGGCTTCAGCAAATCATATAGGAGAAAAACTAGTAGCATACACACAAAAGTAGATTTACATGCTACATAATACATTTTCATATAACACACAGACATAAATGCTGAACACAAGTACATTTGCTGGGCATTTAAAGTAGAAAAGTTATATTATACCATGACCCCCTCAAAACGTGCACGCTGATTGGCCAGTGTGCCCGTTGTAAATCGAGTTATACTAATGGAAAAAGGTCCGGTCGCCCGGACTTTTTTCCATTAGTATAACTCGTTTTTTTAAAACACTGTCTCGCTATGTTAAATGGGTTTAACATAGCGAGACAGCTTTAAAATAAGCGACGGAGCTCTCCGTTGCTTATTTTAAAGCTGTCTCGCTATGTTAAACCCATTTAACATAGCGAGACAGTGTTAAAAGCAACGGAGAAAGCAAGATCTCCGTTGCTTTTTTTTAGTGTTTTGCTATGTTAAATGAGTTTAACATAGTGAGACAGTTTTAAAATAAGCAACGGACATCTCCGTTGCTTATTTTAAACTGTCTCGCTATGTTAAACTCATTTAACATAGCGAACACTAAAAAAATGCAACGGAGATCTTGCTTTCTCGTTGCTTTGCTCAGCTCTGATGTACTGTGCAGGCGCGCAGTACATCAGAACTGCCACGGATGCCAGACATCTGTGGAAGGGCAGCAAACAGGCATTATACTATGCCATTATTTAAGAAAACTAATAGTTTCTTTTCTTAAATAATGTCATGGTATAATAGCAATAACCCATGCCTGGGTGTGGGTAATGCTAAATTACCCACGGTTGGCTTTGTTTGGTCCCTCGGGCTTCGCCCTCGGGACCAAACCATGCCAACCGTGGGTAAATTTAGCATTACCCACACCCAGGCGTGGGTTATTGCTATAATATGTATAGTTTATGTTTTGTGTAACAGAGTGATAGAGTGTGAGTTTATTGTTTACGTGTGCATGTTGAGGAAAAGGTAGCCTGAAACAGTACATACACATAGCAATGAGTTGTTTAAGTTTGCCTCTGAATGGTTTCAGTTTATCATTAGTCTGAGTTGAAATGACATTGGGTTCCAAATTTTGTGACATAATTAGAATAGAACAAGTCTCCTGACACATTTATTGACTTTGGAGTACTTAGCAAAAACTTTTCACTGGTGCATAGCTTTTTACTTGGGAAACATTGCTTCATCATATTCAATAAAGGGGGTCAGTTTTCAGATTTGTGTGTCACGTTATGGACTGTAGTAAGTAGTGTGAAGGATAAAAGTTAAGTTATTTCAGTGTTAGGCAATGATGTTTTTTTGTAGGGGGGTTAGCAGTGAATTTTGCAGTCTTGTAGCATTCATACTACTTCATGAAATAAATTTAACACATCTTTTTAGTTCTGCATTTGAATTTTAGAAATTTGTGGACTTAACACACACACTTCACTCATGTACCCTATCAATCCAGCTTTGGAAAAAAGACTCAAAGTACTTGTGGTTGACTATGATGAGAATAGGAGTGAATGCCCCAATATTTGGTTGTCTCTCATGTAGAAGGGCAGCAGACAGCATCAGCCTTCATCTGCCACCATCTGGTAGACTAGTGTTAATGCACATAGATGTAATTTTAATGGAAGCAGGAGTTACACCAAGACAGATGTGTGGCTTCTTAGTTACCCGACACTTCAAAGACAAACTCCATCAAGGATCACAGAATCACAGTTCAGAAGACAAGTGCCCTCACATTCTCCCACAATACACTGGTATAATTATTCTGGGTTTCTCCAAAATGGGATTGTTATGTAAAGTTGAATTACTTTAAACTCTACAAATGTCCTTTTGTTTATAGTGAGAGCATAGAACTAGCGGGCTAAGGAAAATGTTCTCGTATCCTCAGGCTTACACAATTTCAAAGCCATCTGTTTAGATATACTGGGCAGTGGGGAGCAGTCCATAGCTCTCAACTTTCCATCTCCAAAATGAGGAACATTTGCTTTCATAATGTGGAACAAATGGGCAAAATGTGGAACACATACTAATGGCTTACTAACAACTTCAACTAGGAAGGTCATAGGATGGTTAAAGTATGCTGGTTGTACTTATAAAGAAGATCCTTTAATGAATTAATATGATTAATTTCTATTTACCAAGGATTTCACTTAAAAAAATCCTAACACAGAATGTGTGACAAACTCTTTCAATGTGGAACTTTGAGGAACTTCGAGGAACATGAACTTTTTAAGACCCCAAATGAGGTATGTTCATCGTAATGAGGTACACTTGAAAGGAATAGGGAGCACTGGGGTTGCCACCTGCAAAAATGCTTTTTGGTGGTATCTTTTGAGGGTCAGTGTAGCTAAATTTATTATATTTATATATCATTTTATAGAATGATGTGAGTCTGTCAATGGAACTGCTATAGGTCTAGTCTCCATACATGTGGCTATGCCCCTATGACCATAATTATATATTATGCATTTTTAAATCATTGCAGGTCAGAGAATGTATTACCTCAGCCAGAAAGTCTCACTCTAAAATACAAGGGTAATATGTTTCAGTGTCTCAGCTGAACAGAACTGTTTTCATCAGATTAATAATAATAATAACAATAATAATAATAATAACAATAATACACAGCATACACAATTTGCTGTCAGTTTTCCCTATATGAAGATTGCTGTAGAAACCAGAGATTCAGTTATTTGGGTTATGTGAAGATGTATATATTTCATTCAACACTATTAGTAACTTTGTGGTATAATTGCACAATATGCATTTTGTGTGTGTGTGTGTGTGTGTGTGTGTGTGTGTGTGTGTGTGTGTGTGTGTGTGTGTGTGTACATGTATGTACATGTGTGCAGGGGAAGAGGGCCTAGTCTCATCTTCTGTGACTCCATTATAAGAGAAAATGGATTGTGAGGCAATTAATTTTGTATTAATCTGAAGATGTAATCACTGGCCAAGAGGAGATGAATAAAAACCAGGTGAAATTTGCTATGTAAATGAAAGAGTATATGAAAAACAAAACAAAACAACACTATATATCTGGTTAGTCATGTTTATTCATTTTTGGATATGGTTTCAGGAGCCTAGCCTGTGAAGCTGTGTCCTTAGCCAAGCTGTACAATCATTTTGTGCATATCAGGGAATCCGTATAATGAGATACAGAAATAGATCTGATTGGGAGGTGGAATATAATGACCATGAATGCATGAAGCCATGCCAGTAATATCATTTTAAGATAAACGTGTGTCAACCACCAGCCTACCATCTGCAGAGTAAAGGAACAGTAAATCAAATGCATGAGAATTATCACGGCAGTGATAGGCTTGAACAGAGCCAAACTGGCTCATGTAGTGCCTGGTGGTGTTATCTGTTCTGGCACCCATCAAATCTATGAGTTGAAGAGCAAAAAGAAAAAAAATAAGTTTATTCCTTTAATTTGCTAGGTGTTCCTGCACTCCTCAGCTCTGGAGCAAACAAACAAGCCAGGTCCCATTTTGCATTCCTTGCGTGCTTGAGTAAAGAAATATATTCTTTACGTTTAAGTGTAGAAAGTCGCTTGTTACAGATGTGACAAGTGCCTTGCTACAATTTATATACCATACACTGAGTGCTGAAGCACTTGAGCCCTGACCACTAATGGGCTGTCAGCATTCATTTCTGAATGTGGTAGTGCAGTATCTCCTAACTGGCCATCTAATAATCATGCCCTTTGACATCTTTCAGCCAGGGTGGCTGCCCCCTTTGACCCACCCTAGCTATACTTCTAGGCGTCAGCTCTGCATTGCTTTATTGTGGTGGGCACATTGCTGCTAAGGAGTGGCCTACAAGTCACTGAATGACTTTTTTCAGAAATGAAACTCACCGAAAGCCCAATAAGTATGGGAGTATCAAGGTCTCCTCTGGGTAACCCCCATGTGTTGAGAGTTGGCAAACATCTCCAGTAAGCTTACTGTTAATTTCCTGTTCTCCTTCTAATGTCTCATAGTTTAAGGTAAGACTGAATGAAGGTAGAATGTGCAAATGGCTTGGACTAGGTAAACACTGTGTAGTGTCAGATGTAATATGAGATATGGATGAGAATTGTAAACATATTCTTTTCAGAAAGTGCAGCCAAGAATAAGGCATTCAATGAGAAAATAAAACTGCAAACACCAAACCTGCTACTTGGCATATTTTGCAAACTTCTTTGTTAAGCAAATTCTGAAAGGTGGTAGAAAATGCGTTGATTTATGACTTTATGCTTTGCTTATAGTTTAAAGTTCAGTTGACATAATTGGATAGTTAAACCATGTATGAAGGTGTGGTCTGGACGCAGGTGGAGTAATGTCATTCTGGTAACTGCAGATATGGATACAAAGTTCATTAACTGATCCTAGTGAAGCATGAAGCCTGAATAATGAATCGTAATGGACTATCCACAGAAACAAAAGTTGTGAGTAATGTAGATATCACACACTGCTATTCAGGTAGACTGTGTTCTAGACTTATTCCAAGAGATCAGTGCTGCTAATTGCATAAATAAAAGCTTCTGAATGTCAAAAGAAATATGTTTTGGAATTTAAACTGCCTACCTGTTAAATTGCATTAATTTGTATGAGGGCAGACTTGAGTTCACAGAATAATCTGAAATAATGTTGGTAGCTAGAGAAAGTAAAACTCTCATGTTTTAATGCAGTGATTATATGGGAATATTGGGTCCTAATCTCAAAAAGTGCTTTGTACAGCATGGAAAAGGGCTTACACTACTAGATGCAAGTAAGGTATGTTACTAGAGGGTTACAGTTGACTGGAGCACAGATAACTGTTTTTCTGTATTAGCAAAGATTCATCTAGATGTTTCTCACTGGGACACGCCTGCCCATGTTATTTTGCAATCGGTTTTACTAACAAAGACAGTCTGTTATCATAATGGAACAAAAACAGATAACAAACTGTGTGTTGCTTACTTTTTCCTCCTGTCTTCAGAGTATGTGAGAATATTGTTATGCAGGACATATGTAGGACATTGTTTCAGCAAATAATGTAAAATCAATGTTTCTGAATAAAATAAGAAAACGGTCAAAGTTATTCTGCATATTCAAAGTGATTTTTTTGTCTATTATTTTTAAAAAGTGAAAGAGGTACAGCAATGTTTTTGCAAGTACTTGTACTGTATTCTGTGGAAGTGCTGAGTGACGGATGATGTTATCAGGGCAAATTAAACAATGGTAAAAATTGTTGTGATGATATATTTAATGTAACACATACAGCAGGTGGTATAAAGAACTTCTAGATGCCCCTCCGATGATGTAAAATATCCACAGAGTGTTTAAACTCTTAGGCTGACACCTTCAGGTGCTTTCCACCCTAGAAGAGACAGGCTTCAAAAACGCTAAGTTACTGAAACAATGCATACAGCTTGACACGGATACTGATATCAGCACAATTTGTATGTGAATTCTTTGAAACATTTCCATAACTGGGCACTGGAAATGAATTAATTATACACCAGTTATGTGGGCTGCTTGTCCGGAGTTAATATAGGAATCCTGTCATTTCTTTTATCACAGCAGTAAGGTTTTGTTGTAGAAGGGTCTGTTTATTTTGTTTAGAACTGTCTTGTTTGTCCCTTATTTGTATCCATACATCAGTGCAGCCCTTTTATGCACATCATTCATACAACTAGAGAATATGAGAAAACCATGCCCACTTTCTTGCTCATTAGATATCCTTCAGATACTGTCAATTTATTTTCTGTACCCTGAATTCTTGAATTTGTTTATTGCTTTTAATCCAGTAATCTCCTCAGGAACCCATTTGTATTTCACTGTGCGAAAAATTTCAACCTCATTGCTTTCAAGTTGCCTATTGTCTGTCTACAGGCTATGTCCTGTGCTCAAACACCTCATGTGTGTTTATGTATGTATCGATTAATTGATCTGATTACATTTTACCAGCGCGGTAAGCTTTTGGCCTTTTCAGTAAAGAACCATGGTAATACTTAGAAAATCTGACCAGAACATTGGGGAAACTTTCTTCCTGTTGCTTGCTTATTATTCTGTCTTTGTGATTTGTGTGAAGCAACTTGGAATGCTTCAATATGGGGCAACTGTCTGTATGGCAGTAGAAGAATGCATTATATGACCATCCTGGTTTATCACAATCAGACGCCTGAATTATGCAAAGAAGCATCTACAGCTGCTGTGTAGGGGTTGCGGTTGTCTGGATGAAACTCACTAATCTTTTTGTAATTTGCTCAGTTTAAACAGTCACTAGCTGGCTTTGAAGGACTAATGTCATTTGGTGTGAACTAAGATTGAATACTTCACTTGACAACAGGTATGCTCAGATAAAGTAGGTATAATTGGTGGGATTGTCTGCGGAGGAAAATGGCTAGCTATATTCAGTTGTTTGTTCATTGTTCTGGCTTTGCAGGACTAATGTGATTTGTGTGATGCAAGCTGGAATACTTTAATGTGTGGAAAATATGAAATACATTACATGGCCATCCGATTTTATTGGATCCCATTCAGAAAATTGACTCAATGGAAAATCAAACTTTATATGGTTGAAACCATATGACTGACTTTCTGAAAAGTCGAATGACAGAAAACAAAAAATCTAAGTTTTTGCAGGGGTCAAGCTACCCTGCCCCCCCCCCCCCCACACACACACACACACACACACCTGAATATTATATATACTAACTCTGAGATCACACTACAGTGGAATAAATGATAAATTCCTCAATCCACACTATACCGGGATCTCCATTCAAAAGCTTCAACATTTCAGAAAATTGATCGTATGGTTCAGACCATATGAAGTTCAATTTTCCGTTGAGTCAGCCTTCTGAATGGGACTCATTTTATCACAATGAGATGGCTGATTTATATGCAGAGCTGTCTATAACTGCTCTATTGGGTTAGCTGGATGAAAGTAACTCATTCTGTCATTTACTCAGGTTAAGCAGTCCTCTCTCAAAAAGCAATAAAGTGTATCATAGAACATCCTGACCTTCAGAACTTCCATGAATCCCTAGAAGTATGTATAGGTCCTATGTCTTGGGCAGAGGATAGTGTGGTCATTATTTCTTTAACTTTCCTCACAAAGTTCAAGATTCCGCACAAAGGATCACTATAGTTTGGACAGAAGCACTGTACTGTTTAGGAGTAACAAGCTGAAAATATGACTGCTTATTACGTCACATGGAGATGTACAGTGGATATGAAAAGTTTACACACCCCTGTTAAAATGCCAGGTTTTTGTGATATAAAAAAAAATGAGACCACAATAAATCATTTCAAAACTTTTCCCACGGGTTTAATGTAACCTATAACCTGTACAATTCAATTGAAAAACAAATCTGATAGGGGAAAAATATAAAAAATAAAAACATACAATAAGCTGGTTGCAAAAGTGTGCACACGCTTAAGCTAATACTTTGTTGAAGCACCTTTTGATTTAATTATAGCATTCAGTCTTCTTGGGTAGGAGTCTGTCAGCATGGCACATCTTGACTTGGCAATATTTGCCCAGTCTTCCTTGCAAAAGTGCTCCAAATCTGTCACATTGCAAGAGCATCTCTTGTGCACAGCACTCTTCAGGTCACCCCACAGATTTTCTGTTGGATTTAGGTCTGGGCACTGGCTGGGCCATTCCAAAACTTTAATTTTCTTCTGGTGAAGCCATTCTTTTGTTGATTTGGATGTATGCTTGGGGTCATTGTCGTGTTGAAAGGTGAAATTCCTCTTCATCTTCAGCTTTCTAGAAGACCTGAAGGTTCTGGGCCAAAAGTGACTGGTATTTGGAACTGCTCATATTTCCCTCCACCTTGACTAAAGCCCCAGTTCCAGATGAAGAAAAGCAACCTCAAAGCATGATACTGCTACCACCATGCTTCACCGTGGGGATGGTGTTCTTTTGGTGGTGCAAATTTTATTTTATTTATGTTATTTTTGCGCCAAACGCACCTTTTGGAATTCTGACCAAAAAGTTCAACTTTGGTCTCATCAGACCATAACACATTTTCCCACGTCCTTTTGGGAGACTTTTGTTTTGCAAATTTTAGCTGGGCCGGGATGTTTTTCTCTGTATGAAAAGGCTTCCGTCTTGCAGCCCTACCCCATAGCCCAGACATATGGAGTATATGGGAGATTGTTGTCACATGTAGTACACAACCAGTACTTGCTAGAAATTCCTGCAGCTCCTTCAGTGTTGCTGTAGGTCTCTTGGCAGCCTCCCTGACCAGTTTTCATCTTGTCTTTTCATCAATTTTGGTGGGGCGTCCAGTTCTTTGCAATGTCACTGTTGTCCCATATTTTCTCCACTTTTTGATGACTGTCTTCACTGTGTTCCATGTTATATCCAATGCTGTGGAAATTTTTTTGTACCCTTCTCCTGACTGATACCTTTCAACAATGAGATCTCTTTGATGCTTTGTAAGCTCTGTGCGAACCATGGCTTTTGCTGTAACAGGAAACTAAGTAAATGTCAGGAAAATCCTACTAGGACAGCTGAACTTTATTTGGGGTTAATCAGAGTCTCTTTAATTGATGGCAGGTGTGTACCCAAGAAGACTGAATGTTGTAATTAATTGTTATAGGCAGTATCTGTTTGTTCAGACCATCTACTGCACCATATTAACAGTGGCTGACCTTACGTGCTGATACGTCACGATTTATTACCTGATGAGGGTCACTAGTGTTTCACAGATAAGACAATGGACATTGTTCAGCCATGTACAATTATTTTTCATCCCTCATACTCACTAAACTGAACTAAACTGGTCGCAGCAGAATTGCCCTCGTCTGTCCCATCTGCTGAAGTGGCAGTTGGGTCTTCTTACATCTGCTTTTCAGAGAATGATTGAGTTTTGCATGATTTCTTCTTCGGATATTTGCCATCTTTACAGTTGTGCCTAAGAAAGTTAAGCTACTGCCAAAATATAAGCCAACTTGGCATGTGTGAGTGTTTTGTTTTAGAATCATTAATATGTTTATTTAAATTCTCTTCAGTTGGGCCATACCTCTCAACTGCACAGATTTTTGCAGAATGCCCAGATTTTTGCCTCATATTTTTGGTCCATTTTTCATAAAATTGTGGTTTTCTGGCACATTAGTGGCAAATCACTTAGAGACTGAAGTTAGAAAATAATGACTTAGATTTGAGTTTCAAAATTCATAGCCTTCAAAAAAATTCATGCTAATGAAAAACCTGTTATTCTATCAACTTTTTAAGTTTGTAAGAGCAATATTCAAAAATTGTCCCTATCTTTGGGCCTTTTCACACTTTTATTTATAACTTTGTCCAGATTTCTTGCTCAAAGAAGGTTGAAATATGTTCAGTTCTCATAATTATAACTTTTTTTAAGTTTAAGTTTAAAGTTAAGTTTAAGTTTTTTAAGTTTTTTTTTTATAAGTTTAAGTCTGGAATACAAGTTTCTTCATTCCTAATCATGCCCCTGTAGTCTGACATGTATCAGGAGACAGAATCGGATGAAGGCATTGAAAAATGAATGGCTGTGCGTTTTGCAAGTTTATTCATGTTGAGTGAATCAAAAATTGAGTTCCTGAGCAACAGTCATGTTCATGGAATTTCAACCTCCAGTGATAGTACAAGAATGTAAGGATATTAAAATATAAGCTGAAAAAGAAAGTCCTTGCATTTACTGAAGCTTACCCTCTTGCCTTTTCCAGATGCATTTCACAGTACTAGGCTAATGTGGTTGGAAACATGATTGTGTCTTTCTGCTTTTCCCGGTTAGGGGTCGCCACAGCGGAACTCCGTTCCGCTAATGATTGGCAGTAGAGTTTTACGTGCTAGCTTGCCGGGCCTAACGCACAACCTTCAACGAAGGAATGCCCATTCACGCATGTTGCCACACAGAAGACGCTCTAACTGAGAATCAAACGGGCAACGTCTAACTGTGAGGCGACAACGCTACCGCAGCACCACCACCGCAGTACTAGGCTAATATGGTTGGAAACATGTTTATGAGGAATCCTGCAAGCCCAGTGTAGCGGACTAAAATTTTAAAATATGTTTAGTAATTCTAAAATATGTTTAATAATTCTACAGTGAGGGTACATTGAGCCAAGTATGGCATTTTCAAGGACTAAGAAACTGGTTTATTTTACCAATACGATTAATTGTCAGGCCAGCTGCGGAAACCTGAGAAGATCATAAGGGATATCCTTAAATCACCCCATTCATGGTACTACTATCCCTTTGAGAAGCACACAGATTGTAAATTGCTACCAGAACGTTAAAAAATGTAGACTGGCAATAAATAGCACCTATACTGTAGCATGACTTTGCTTTCTCCACACATACAATTCACCTACACTTCACCATGCTTAAATAACTTCTGCTGTTGTTCTTATATTTTCGTTTAAAGACTCAGCCCATCTGATGTTACAAGACAGTCTATACTTGTAGAATATTTGTAGCTAAATCATTGTCCTCTTAATACAAAGCATCTTGTCAGTCAAGTTCTTTTTACTTATTGTGCTAACGCTGTATTTCAGTGTGTGATCGTCCAGAGATGTAAGAGAGGAATCTATCTTATCATTAGAAGCTGTTCAGAAGAAGAGTGTTCCAATAGCAGTAGGAGCAATAGCAACAGTGTAGCCAGTCATACTGTTTGTACTCTGTAGAGTACATTTTTTTTCCTGCGCATCAGTGAAAACATTGGGACATTATGAAAATATATTATGTCTGTAACAGTCTATCAACATGTGTATGGCTTGATTACAGAGAGGATTGCAAATCTAAAAACAATATCTCTTAAGCATTTTTGACTGAGTAGCTGAAATGTTACACACATTAAGTGCTGGGGGGTGGGGGGCCATAGCTCAAGTGATGTGACTATCTTTTAAATGCCAGGTGGTTTGGGGTGCAGCAATAACCATCTGTGAGTACAAAGTGTAATTCATTGACTCAACCCCCGAGCAACAGGTCTTATAAAAAAAGAATTTACAATCGTACTTAGATATGTTACCAGTACATGTAACTCTGTATGAATTGCAGAAGGAATGAATACTGAGCACATTGTGGGTGCTGCGAAGAGCACTTCTGGCTAACATCAAAGACTGAAACAATACTAATTTCACAAACTTAAATCATGCTTTAATTTAGGAATAAGGTCCATTCCTGTCATGGCATTAGAAGCCCAAAAGACTTGGGTAAATTAAAAAAAAGGAGATTATATGTTCAAAAGAGTATTGTAATCCAGTCTTGTTATAAGGTTAGCCTCTGTACCTTTGCCAAGCTTCATGTTCAGCACAATTCCAATTATTGTGAGAGGCAATATCTACTCAAGTGAAAGGGGAATCCTTTTCCCTTTCATATGATATTTTATCTTTTTAGCTTCCATGCCTGCTGATGATCATGTTTGCCCCAGACTGCCTTAAGTCAATTCATTCCTCTGTACTTGGCATCCCCAGCACATGGGCAAGAAACAACTAGATGGGCCATCATCCAGGCAGGCAAAAGGGGATCGGGGCTTTCACTGACATCTCAGCAATGAGGGTGCTTCTGTTAAGGGCCTAACTTACATCTGCTGGCTGGTGTGGGTACTTGTGTCACCTCAGGGCTTGTACATTGCTTCTATCTGCAGGGGATGAGGCCTAGTATCACATTTTTGGTATTGTTAAGCCTACATCTCTGTTACTAGCCACTTTGTTGCTGCTCAGAATTCCACCTCTGTGGTGGTGATCAGAACATCAGAAGCACTGTTGTCATCACCAGCCCCAACCCCCAGAGAGGCAAGCCACAACTTGCCCCTCATTTTTGCCTTCTTCTGTCCATCTCTACCAGCTTTCAAGCTCCTTGTCGAACTCAGGTTAGGTAGTCAGGGCTTTATCCTTCTATGCTACTGACCCAGGGTTTTCTGTTTCATATGATTTCTCTACCATTATGCTAATGTCTTCCTTTTACCATATACTAAATATACTTTAATTAAGTTATTTCCTCTCTGCATTTTGAAGACACATTCCACTCAGAGGACACTGTCTGAAAGCTTTCCACCAAAAAATTAATACAGTTTGCTGTATTACTAGTTTTTGGAAAAGGTCACACAGTCTGTACACATAAACAGACTTGGATTAGTCTCAGAGCAACGTGCTAGTGATAGCAAATTGTGTCATGGTTTGTACAGTACCAGTACTCAGTTTAAATGGTGAACATAATTCTCCATTTGTTCAGTCCTGTACCATATTCTGACTGCATCAATCAACAACAAATTATCCTCTCTCAGGAAGTGCTAGTGCACCTTTTTATCGCACATGCCAGAGACAGTGTGATCCCTTAAGATGAAAGATTGCATATCCCTATGGTTAAATGACTGTAGCTTCAGTTTCAAATCCAAAATGGTTGCCTCGACTGATTCACCAGGCTTCAGTGCAGCAGCAAAACATTCCTCTCATCTATTTCATTTTTTCTTTGGATAATTATGCTCATCAAATTGTTGCAACTGTTAAGATAATTTTGTCACCCTGAAATTCAAAAAATAGCAACTATGCATTTTTATCATCACTTTTGTTGTTTGCACAATCTGCCTTCAGGTACAACAAAAATATATATTTAAATGATGTCCAGTTACTGCCCTTATTGCATATATGTTGCAGTTATCTATGTGGTTTAATTGCATCCATTTTGTACTAGTGCAACAGGTTTAGTTTGTTATCCCAACCAGACCCGCTGTGATGCAGTAAGTAAAGTCTGACCACTATTGCAATAACTCAGAAATTAACTGATATGACTTCAACAAGCACTTTCACTTAAACTACAGAAACCTGAGAGAATCATAAAGAATATCCCAAAGATTTATTGCTTTTTTCAAGATGTTCAACTTCCAGTGCAAGGACCACTGCAGCCTTCCTTGCACCCATCTGTTTTGTCAGCTAAATTTTCTTTTGGGTCAGGGTAGTTAGTCATATTAGTTAATGTGTCTAATTACCATCACACTCTGGAGACAATTTAAACAACTAACCACTGTCTGAGTGATGCTTAAAATAAAAAAAAATGCATAGATGAAGAATATGAATTTTCACTGTTTTATATTGTACCATCGGGTCTATATGATGCTTTCGAATGGACTAAATAGCGAATGCTACTTAGTCGATCTAATACTGTTGAAATGACAAAATAGCAAAGTCACGGAACATCGAAATTTTTTCCCCAGGGAAAAAATTTGGTGGGCCGTCTTCAGGTCTTTGCCATTTCCTCCACTATGGTGCGATCTCGGAGTTGGTATATTTAAGTAGAGGGGTGTGGAGGGCACAGCCCCCCACTTAAATTTATGTTTAAGTTTATTTTTTTTTTTTTACGGAGCAGCAAATTTTTTCCCTGGGAAAAAAAATCACTGTTCTGGTTGTTCGATGTTTTGTTGTTTCGATATTATCGGTACGATGAAATAGCATTCACTATTTACATCATACGATAATATGATATAGATGCGTACAATCATAAGAGTTGTACATATTCATTGTGACATTTAATTTATTTATTTATTTTATTTTACTTTTGTTAACCGGGAAATTCTGACTGGACCAGGTCCATTTTCAGCGGAGGCCCGGGGAGAAAAGCTCCAACATCAAGTTATTCAAATACAGTACATCCAGCATAATACATAAAACAGGTTACATCATGTATGCTGAACATAGTAATATAACAAGAAATTAATAAAACACTCCAGGTAAAAGAAGATATAGAACATAGGTAGAAGACAATGTCAGTTACAGTACATCCAGCATAATACACAAAACAGGTTTTATCATATATGCTGAGCATAGTAATATAACAAGAAATTAATAAAACACTCCAGGTAAAAGAAGATATAGAACATAGGTAAAAAGTCAATGTCCGTTATACATTGGTAAGAGAAGAAAATATATCAAGTAAGATTCTACAGTTGAAAGTATCCTTTCAGATGACCAAGTCTACAGGGGATCAGAGATCCAGCATGTGATCAGAGAGGTGTTTGGGGAGTTAATAGTAGCATGGGTAGGGTTATGTGATACAAGGGCATAACCAGGTACTAAGAAGGTGCGATTTGAGAGAGTTTTTGAATATGGATGTGGAGGGGGCAGTGGGCACGGATAGGGGAAGAGAGTTTCAATTTCTGGCAACAGTGTGGGAGTAGAGCACTTTCCCTGCATTATTGTTAGCCTTGGTGATGGAGAGGAGAGATTTTTCACTGGATCTTAGGTACCGGTTTGCAGTATAGACAGTAAGTAGGTTGGATAATGAGGGGTTTTTTTTCAGGATATTTGAGAATATTGTAGGCTGTGCCCAGCTGGTGACAGTGAAGTAACTGTGGTAGCTCAAGCCATTTCAGTTCTTTTAATGCAGCACAGTGATGGGTTCTCTAGGTTGAGTTAGTAGTAAACTTGGCTATTTTATTGCAGCATGATTCTAGTTTGTCTACGTCACATTGTCTGATTTGGGTAAAGGTTGGTGCTGCGTATAAGAGTTGAGAGGAGGTGGCTTTGTGCAAGAGTGGCTCTTGCTTTTTGTGAGGGAAAGGACTTATGCCTGTATAGGAAGCCTAGTTTTTTTGTGTACTAGTTTTATGGTGTGTGAGATGTGAACATCAAAGTGGAAATATTGTCTATTTCAATGCCCAGAAGATTGATGTGGTTAGAAGGGGAGGTGGTGGTGCCGTCCTTAGATGTTATGGTAAAGGAGAGGGCTTTTTTTATCCATTAGGGGTAAATAGTAGCAGTTTTGTCTTTTTGGAATTTAGAATTAGTTGGATACCTGATATCCATTTTTCTGCTGAGTTAAAGGTATCTTGAGTGAGTGTATGTAGACTGGTGGGAGATGAGGCAGAGCAGATCAAGGTTGAATCATACGCATATTGTATGAGTATGGCATGTTGTGTAGAGCTATTGAGGTTATTTGTGAAAATAGAGAACAATAGTGGGGCCCAGTATAGAGCCCTGTGGGACTCCTATCGTGGTTGGAAGTTGTGGAGACAGAGTTCCTTTCCACTGGACTGATTGTTGCCTGTCAGACAAGTAGCTTCTGAACCAGACTATAGTAGAGGAGGTGAAGGATAATGATGTTAGTGAGTGTAGTAGAATGGAGTGGGAGACCATATCAAATGCTTTTGAGAGGTCTAGGAAAATGGCTGATACGAATTTGTTATAATTCCTGTGAAGGTTTATATGATTAGTGAAGGATAGAAGGGCTGTGGTAGAGCTGTGATGTGGACGGAAACCGTGTTGTGTGGTGGATAGTAGATTGTGTGTGTTAAGAAATGTCATCACTTGCAAGTGGATGCATTTCTCAAGAATTTTGGATAAGGAGCAAAGGATGGCAATAGGTCGGTATTTGGAGAATTCATAAGAATTACCTCCTTTATGGAGATGAATGGTGTGAGATACTTTCCAGAGTTTGGGTATGTAGGATTCTTGTATGGAGCAGTTGATTAGGATGGAGACAGGATATGATAGGGAGTCACTAGCCATTTTTAGGTATGCATATGCAGCAGGTATGTTATCAGCTGCTAGTGTGGTTGGCTTTAATTTTAGGAGGAGTTTTTTGATAGTTGAAGTGGGCACTGGTGATAGGCTGAAAGAGGGGGTGATGTGGGATAGGTTAGGTTGTGATTGAGGTAGACTGTTTTGGGTTATTTGACTTGACAGGGCTAAGATGGATTTAGTAAAATGGTTATTAAATTGAGAAGCTATGTCTAGGGTATTGTTAGTAGAGCTGGGTGCTGGAGTAGTGGTTTTGCCTGGCTTTAGTAGGGAGTTAATGGCATGCTGGAATTTCTGTGGATTATTTGAATATTTCCTTTGGGCGCCAAGAAAATTGTTTTGTTTGTTTATTTTGGATTCAGCTTTGGCCTTGTTTCTAAGTTGTTGATAGTATTGCCTGGAGCTACGGTGTTTGTCAGGTTTCCAGATTTTTCAGGCTTTATCTCTAGCTTTTAGTAAGGCTCTAGTGTCCCTATTTAGCCAGGGTGTACAGTTGGCTTTAACTTTGATCTTTCTGCTGGGAGCTAGACTGTTAAGGATGTTAGAGAAGGCAGTATTGAAGTAGTCTACTGCCTGGTCTAACCTAAGTGTCCGTAGTGGTTCCCAGTTGCAGTGGCTTAGGACAGTATTTAGGTATTGTGGGGTAAGGTTACGGTCATCTCATACGAATTTGTAGACTACTGGTTTGGGGTGATTGGAGTGTTTGCGGAGTAGGAAGGTGGGGAGATGATCACTTAGGTCAACTGTGAGACAGCCTACTGTATAGTTTTGTTTGGGATAGTTCACTAGTGTCCAGTCCAGTATGGATTCTTTCTTTGTTTTCTCATCTATTCTAGTTGGTTCTTCACTTAGTTGAGAGAACCCATATAGATTGATATGTGTAGAGGGGCTGCTGGAGTTACAGGCTGCCCAGTCAGTGTTAAGGTCTCCTAGTAGGATTGTTTCCTGAGGTAGATTGTCCTTTGTCCAGTGTAGGATGTCTTCTATTATGATTGATTTGTTGCCTGGAGGTATGTAGCAGCATATTATATTGATCTTCTTGGTGTTTCTTATGGATAGGACAGAAAATAGGATTTCAGTATTTTGAAAAGTGGGTGGTGTAATGTGCAGGAGCTGGAGGTTAAGGGTGTTTTTAAAGAGAATGGCTACTCTCCCTCCTTTCCTGTTTGTTCTATGAGATCTAAGTGTATTATACCCTGGAGGGAGAAAGTCTTCATCTTGGATACTGGGTTTAAGCCAGGTCTCTGTAATGGCGAGTACATCAGGGTTGTAGTGGGCTATGAATGCATGTAGGTCTGTTAGCTTGTTGGTAATACTTCTTATGTTGAGATTTAGGATCAGCAGGTCAGATGTTTGTCTGGCTGAAAGGGGACCTGGATTTGGGTGAATGTCACCAGAGGTTAGCAGAGTTTGTAGGAGTGTCAGTATGTGTTTTTTAATATTAATTGTTTGTGAGCTTGGCTTATGAGAGTTTTTCTTAGTGTGGTGAGATGGTGTCATTTTTGTTAGTGAATAATATGTAGTTGTAAGATTTATGATTGTGGGGCAGATGTGGAAGTGTGAGTGGGTTTGAGAGGGTGGGCTTGTGTGGGTAGTGTGATATGAGTAATGCAGCGGTAAGTCTGTTTGTAAGGAAGTTAGGAATGTTAGCGATAGTAGAGCTAGTGATAGGGATGTGAGTGAAATTTCTACAGTATTTGCACAGATTTTGACTCTGGTCCAAAAATGTTATATATTATCTATTCAACCAGGTATTAAAAAATAAAACAGAATAAAATTTCAACTGCCTGTTGAACTGAGACAAACAAATCTTCTGCTGTTAAAACCAAACTTGACTGTCCGTGACAGAAAGAATGATACTTCTGCATCTAATGTTGAGTGGGTCTTCTGGGATATTTGATGCCTATCTACAACCGTAATGGCAACTAGCCACTTCCAAACTACTGTATTTTGATCAGCCATTTTTATAACATGTTTATGCTGAACTGGCACTTAGCACTGTGTTGGAAATATATGAATGGCTTCTCATGCGTAACTGGCAAACACATGGCCCTTCCCATCTTCAGATATTCTGATAAATAAAAATATGTTTGTAACTGGTCCCTACAAGTCCTCAGAATCTGTCAGTTTGCATAGCTGTAAACATCCACCTGGCTTAAGTATACCTTTCCTTACATTTTTATGAGAAACTCTTGTCTGTGGCTGAAAGGGATTAAAGCCATAAAACTAGAGAAGTGAAAACAGCAAAAAACAGAATTGAGAATAATTTTAATAAAGTCATGTGTATTCCTGCAAATCCCTTGAAATATTTACTGTTTAGTTTACATTTTGCTCAGTGTGTACATGTTTTAAGGAGTTTTAACACACATGGAAAAAATGAGAATCTCCCAGAATACCAAGGGATTTAGTCCCTCCCATCCTATGCAGTATTCTTCATCACCCCAAGGATAGTCCCCCCTCTAGCATAACTACCATTTGGAAACATCAGTCTTCTGCTGGTAGTGATGGGGTTATGAGCGAGGTGCCAGCTGACTACCATTTTCTGCTGACTTAGGTTTTCACTTGTGCACCAAACAACCATTGCCAAGCTACTATGAAAGCCTCACTATCCAAAGTGCAATAAGTAGTGATTATTGGTCAGATCTTCAGGCACGTAATGCCTTGGTCTGACCTGTGCCTGAACATAGTTGCTTTGATGGAGTGCTTGACCAATGGAATTCCTTCACATTGTCTAGGGAAGTCAGCATCAGCCATTGACTACTCCCTTCCCCAGTCAGTTCCTAGCAGTAAAGACCAGCTGTCAGTGGTGTGCAGAGCTGTATCCCCACTGTGTTATAGAGATGTCTTATTCCACTTCTGGAAGCCTAACCAAAGAATGACATTAGGCTTCTGGGAAGGTATGTATTGAAAGCCAAATATAAGTATTTAAGGACAGAGAAATTGAACTACAAGGGCAAATTATGGGCTGAAAACATGTTTACTCTGGAGAAGAGAAGGATAATGTGATAATAATGTTCAAAGTAATCAAAGATATAGATAAACAAAGGGATGATCTGTTAACAAGGCCAGCCTTGGCTCAAATGGACCTATTTGGTCCAGTGTGGTCCTGCTCCCACAGAGGGACCTACACAAGGCTATGACAATGCCAAAATGCCTTATGTGATCTACAAGATTTGCCTGAGAGACAGCACAGCAAATTGCAAGACATTTTCCCACTCGTAGTCTTGCTTCCAAAGTAGCTGCGAGTCACATTATTGGACTGGACTTTATTTCCTGTCATGCATTGCACTAGTGGCTAGTCTAGTATTATTAATACAGCAGTCACTTAAATGGCTCACAGTGTCAGCTAGTCATTTGCTAATTCCAGATGCTCATGAGGTTTTTCATCCCATAACCGAGGCTGGATTATCCATATGGTTTTGTGTATCATTCTAGTTACTGCCACAGAAGATAAAACCGGGTATAATTTCAAGACTGACAGTGGCACTGTTTTTTTTTTTCTCTTGCTGATGTAGGATCTATGATGGGTTGCTAATGAATACCATTATAAAAATAACTGTGGAATAGTAATAGGCTCAGCCAGTAAGAAAACAAATGCTAGAAGCACAATAAATAAATAAATGCAGTGATGTAGGGTAATTTCTGAACTGTGTTGGAATGTTACCAGCTAAATGATGTAGCCGAGAAACGCTTACTGCAGTTGCAGTTAGAGGTAAAATATTCCAAGATCAATGAAACACAAGGGGGGTTACGAAAGCAGAAAAGTTATTCCACTTGGTTAAAAGATGAAAAACTAAAGCAGTCTAACCATAATGGTTGTGCAGGGATCCCACATTTTCAGAGTTGCACACAAAATAAGGGGAAGAAAAAGAAAAAAGATAGAAATTTTGTTGGAATGGAATAAGGAGGAATTTAGGGGGAAATGTGTGGTTATAGAAAAACTGAACACATTGAATTGGTTTTGCATATTCTCCCTGCATGCAAGTGTTTCCTTATGATATTCTGATTTTCTTCCTCCTGTCAAAACATGCTGCTTAATAGTACTACTCTAAATTATCTCTACATGGTCTGAGCTATGGTTAGAAATTATCTGCAAGCATTAGTCCACTAACACAGTTTAGCAAATAATTAAATATACAAAAATAAGCCTTCATAAATAGTTGTAAAAGGGGCGGTGTGTAAGCAGAATGCTCTCTAAGAGAGGCCTATGATGATCATAATAATAATCATTATAAATGTTGTTGAGTATTATGAGGTGGTTAAATACTTTTGTATCATTTTGTGGAAGAACACAGACTGTAACAAAGTATGATAAATACAAAAGAACTCCAATAATTCAGAGCCGTTGCAGGAAGTGATCTAAAATCCATGCTGGAAGAAAGGGGTAATATGAGATAAGAATGTATAATGACATTTAGAAAATATTCAAGTCCCTCCCATTCTCTGTGCAACCATCAAAGCCATCCCCACTGATTTATTGGTTCTGCACTTCCTGCCATCTGTGGACACTGGGCTTGGATCTGAGAGCTGGGGCATCTGATTAGTTAGAAGATTTTACCATGTTTCTTTTTTCAGATGAGCTTACAGAATAGTGTGTTCTCGTTTGTGCAGCACCTTCTGTAGATAGTGTGTGCAGATTACTTACTAAGGCAGATAGATAGCTTGCTTCTATTTAATATGTCTTTAGAAAAAATACAGGCTAATAAATAAATATATTGTTTTTTCTTTCAATATGTAGTGATAGAATAAATTCTTGATATCTAATTTAAATAGTCTTAGGTCCATGAGGCTCACAGGTGCAAGTGGGTTGGAGGTGAGGGTGTGATGGGAGAAGTAGGATCAGCTAGGGGGCCCACAAAAATGGTCCAAATTACACCCAACAGTTGCTATTGCTGACCTAGTCTATTAAAGCACATGAATGACAAGTAACAGATTAGAAGGAAGGAGAACATTTATAATACAATTCAGAAGATGCTACTTCACAGAGTTTGTGGAAAACAAATGGATAATCTCACAGTGGAAATAGTGTCCTGTATATGTCTTAATGCATTCATAAGAACATAAGACATACACAGATTGCACATGGACTGCATTAAAGGAAAAAACTTTAAGAGTGATGGACAAGAGGTAAAGAGAAAGCTGCAGCAAAGGATCTAACTGTGCAACGTGTAGAGAGACAGAGTCAGAGGACATCTGCAGTGCATTTCTACATCTGTATGTTCAAAAAGTAAAAAAAAAAATATGCATGCTCCCGTGCAGCTGGAATTTACAGTATGTACTACTCATTGTTCTGTAGCAGCATTAAACCTTAATTTTATGTTGCATTTCACCATGAAATGGAGACTGTACAGCTGAGCTTCTGGTTTCCGTTCATGACAAGTGAAGGTACCTTCTGCCTGTTTTGGTAGTTGTTCAGCTTCTTTGTAGAAAAGGACTTGTAGAATTCACTGAATGCACTAGCTAAAGAAATACTAAAGGACTCTCTTTCTGTTGCTTTCACAGTCGTAGTGTGCCCACGACAACATATGATTTAAATTAAGCAGAACTGAGTAGGGCACCATTAATTAAATTACCAAAATGAGAGTTTTGTGGAACTTAACACTGACAGTCATTACTAGTTTAGGATGTAGCTCAGTGTGACATCCCACTCTGGGCCAGTAATCAAGAAGCCTGATCCTCACCACTGACACTGAAGTGGGACGCTCACTTGGGACAAAAAGGGATACACCCAGTACTTCCAGATGCAGTTCTCTGCATCAAGCACAATTTCCCTTAAGAGCACACAGGGAACACATTCAATCCAGGGTCTGGGTTTCCCTACAGGTCCCCAATAAGATTCCCCACTGGCACAGCTATAGAGTTGAGACCTCAGCTGAGTGGCTAAGCCAAGTTCTTCACCACTCTGTCTGTGAAACCAGTGCTTTGTGCCCCTGCTCCAAGCAGCTGACACACACACACACACACACACACACACACACACACACACACACGCACGCACGCACGCATGCACGCACACACACACACACACACACACACACACACACACACACACACACTTTGAGATTTGATTTTCACACACACACACTCACACACACACACACACACACACACACACACACACACACACACACACACACACACACACACACCTGGGAAAGGCTGGCATAGATTTACTAGCTATGCCCCTGTGACAATATGAGGTACTGCCAACTATACCATGAGAAGTAGGGCAGAGTATGTGTAACATATGCCATCACAGCTAGCTGGAATTTTGCAAAGAATTATATGTCATTTGTATATCAAACTGATTTTGTATAGATACTTGTGTTGAAAAATGTATTTGTAAAGCTGCTTGTGTTAAAAATGTACCAACAGTGTGCCCTGCTAGACAAATAAGAAATGTACAGGTATTATTGTAATTGAATTAAATATATATGTTTTAACAGAGGATACTGGAAGAGAAAAGGTTAAGCTCAGCTTCAGCTAACTTTGAGAAATAGTAAGAAATTAAATTACTGGGTCTAGGCCATAAAGACTTTATCTCACAGTTTTGAATGAAACCAGAGTCATAATGTCTATAAGAAGTATGGTTTATTACCTCCTGTTGGATGAGTGGAGGTGTTTTATGGTTTTCTGACTTCCAGGTGCTGTAGCAGATCTTAGCAAGGCTTTCTGTGTGTGTATTATTGACACCTATGTGATAAATCCTGACAGCTTCTAACAATAGGGGTTGCATGGGAACCAGAAGTCAGATGACAAGATGTATGTGATGTCATTCTGTACAGAAATAATGTTTTAATATTAGGGGAGACTGAAGTCTCAGGGCAGTCTGTTTCTTGGAACCTGACATAGAAGGATCCCTCACCTACTTCATCTTGCCTTACTCTTAGGTAGGTAAGTAGGAACAGTAATTGTCTAGATCAATCAGGAAAATATAGTGAGAACTGTGTGAATCTTTCCAGCTGTGTTATTTATAATATTTTGTGTGATTGAAACTCTGGTCTTTACTGTACATAGATATTTCATATTTTATGCTTTTTTTATTATTAAATATATTTAAACTTTTCATTGTGGCTAGTCCTTTTAGGAAATATTTAATTGTTGAGAGTACTTATATTAATTTGGTGACACTACAGCCACTCCTGAAAGTCTTACTGTTTGGTCAACATTACCATTGGTATTAGAATTAACTTTACTCAGTATAATTGGATACCCTTTTAATTTCTTTATAGTAACTGACTGGTGGCAGTGACTCTACCTTATAGTCTGGGCAAAGCTGGTAGAGCAGGTAATCTGTGCCAACCTTTTTTCTAGGTGTATGTGTGCAAAAATTAAATCTCATAGAGTGTGTGTGTCAGCTACTTGGAGCAGGACACCAAGCACTGGTTTCACAGAGAGGGTGCTGGAGGGCTTGGCTTGGACACTCAGCTGAGGACTTAGCCTTACAGCTGTGTCAGTTGGAGCCTTGCTGAGGACCTGGGGAGAGACAGAGTGAGAAACCCAAACCCTGGGCTGACTGTGATCCCTGTGTGCTCTTAAGGGAAAGTGTGCTTGATGCAGAGAAGTCTGCATCTGGAAATACTGAGTGTATCCATTTGTATTCCAAGTGAACATCCCTCTCCTGTGTCAGTGGTGAGAATTCAAGCTCCTTGATTACTGGCCCCGAGTGGGGATGTCACAGCCTCCTTCTACCCAGACTGTAAGGTAGTTACACTGCCACCAGACACCAAAAATCAGCTACTCTAAGGCTTTTGCAAGGGTACCCAATTATCTTCTTCTTCTTCTTTCAGTTGCTCCCGTTAGGGGTCGCCACAGCAGATCAACTGTTTCCATTTCTTCCTGTCCTCTGCATCTTTCTCTGTCACACCAACCACCTGCATGTCCTCTCTCACCACATCCATAAACCTTATCGTAGGTCTTCCTCTTTTCCTGTTACCTGGCAGCTTCAGCCTTAGCATCTTTTTCCAAATATACTCTGCATCCCTCCTCAGCACATGTCCAAACCAACATAATCTTGTCTCTCTGGCTTTGTCTCCAAACCTTCCAACCTAGGCTGAACCTCTAATATACTTATTCCTAATCCTGTCCATCCTCGTCACACCCAGTACAAATGTTAACATCTTCAACTCTGCCATGTCAAGCTCTGACTCCTGCCTTTTCGTTAGCGCCACTGTCTCCAACCCATATAACATTGCTGGTCTTACTACCCTCCTGTAGACCTTCCCTTTCACACTTACTGGTACTCGTCTGTCACAAATCACTCCTGACACTCTTCTCCACCCACTCCATCCTTCCTGTACTCTCTTCTTCACCTCTCTTCCACACTCACCATTACTCTGAACTGTTGATCCCAAGTATTTAACCTTATCCACCTTCGCCACCTCTACTCCCTGCATCCTCACCATTCCTATATCCTCCCTCTCATTCACACACATATATTCTGTCTTAGTCCTGCTGACTTTCATTCCTCTTCTCTCTAGAGCATATCTCCACCTCTTCAGGGTCTCCTCCACCTGTTCCCTACTCTTACTACAGATCACAATGTCATCTGCAAACATCAAAGTCCACGGGGACTCCTGTCTGATCTTGTCTGTCAGCCTGTCTATCACCATTGCAAATAAGAAAGGGCTCAGAGCTGATCCTTGATGTAATCCCACCTCCACCTTAAACGCATCCGTCACTCCCACCACAGACCTCACCACTGTCACACTACCCTCGTACATTTCCTGTACCACTCTTACATACTTCTCTGACACTCCCGACTCTTCATTCAATACCACAACTCCTCTCTAGGTACCCTGTCATATGCTTTCTCTAAATCCACAAAAACACAATGCAACTCCTTCTGGCCTTCTCTGTACTTCTCCATCAACACTCTCAGAGTAAACATCACTTCTGTAGTGCTCTTTCCTGGCATGAAACCATACTGCTGATCATTAATCATCACCTCCCTTCTTAACCTAGCTTCCACTACTCTTTCCCATAACTTCATGCTGTGACTGATCAGTTTAATCCCTCTGTAGTTACTACAGCTCTGCACACCACCCTTATTCTTAAAAAACGGTACCAAAACACTTTTTCTCCATTCCTCAGGCATCTTCTCACTTTCCAAGATTTCATTAAACAATCTAGTTAAAAACTCCACTGCCATTTCACCTAAACACCTCCATGCTTCCACAGGTATGTCATCTGGACCAACAGCCTTTCCATTCTTCATCCTCTTCATAGCAAATGCTAATGTTGACCAAACAGCCAGATTTTCATGAGTGGCCACAGTGTCATGAATAGATATAAGTACTCTCAAAGGTTAAAATATTCTCTAAAGGACCAGACTGAATAAAAAGTTTAAATACATTTAATAATAAATAAAAAAGAACACAAAAATACTAAATATCTATTTACAATAAACACCAGAGTTTCAGTTACAGGACATATTAAAAATAAAACAGGTGAACAGGTTCACACAGTTACAGAAAAGCAACACTTAACTAATCTCACTATATTTTCCTGACTGAGCTAAATAATTATTATTCCCTAGTTACTAGAGCAAGGCAAGATGAAGTAGGTGATGGAACCTTCCTAGTCAGGTTCCAAGAACAGAGTACCCTGAGACTTCAGTGTCAGCTAGTATTAAAACATTATTTTTACTGATGGATTACAGAATGACATCACACACATCTGGTCATCTGACCATGCTTCCCCCCTTGGCTAGCAGCTGTCAGAACTGTTCATATAGGTATCAATAATACACAGACACAGAGCCTTGCTAAGATCTGCTGCAACTCCTGGGAGTCAAAACTATTTCAAACCTCCACCCTTCCAGAGTAGCAATTAGTTCACCCCAATGACAATGCATTAAGCTTCCTAGTACAGACATTTTGTCTCTGGCTGCATTGAGAGCTGTAAAATATAATCTTTATAGCTTAATTTAAGTAATTTAACTTCTTACTATTTTCCAAAGTCAGGTGGATTGAGATTAACCTCTTCTCTTCCAGTATCCTTCATTACAATATATACATTTCAAAAATTACAATATTACATGTACATTTATTCCTCTGTCCAGCAGGACACACTGTTGATATGTTTTTTAAAACAAGCAATGTTACAAATACATTTTTCTACACAAGCATCTGTACAAGTCAGTTTGATATACAAATGATGTAATTCTTTACAAAATGCCAGCTAGCTGTGATGGCCAATGTTACACATCCACTGCTCTACTTCTCCTGGCGTAGCTGGCAATACCTCACATTGTCACACTCAGTATATAAATTTGCACCTCTTATAAAATCACAACAAAACAGTCAATGTCTCTAATATACTTTTATTAGTCAGGAATCTCCTAAATTACTGGTTCCTATTTTAGAGGGTGCAACATCTTCGTAAGGCACCCACGATTTCAGGTCTGTGAGACTTTGAACCCCCTTCACCTACCCTTCTCCCATTACCATAAATCACTGGTTTACTTTGACTTGCTCAAACTTTACTTACTTGAGTATAGTTTGTTCAAGATATCATTGATCATAATGTCTTTAATTGCTGCCTATCACAGTGGTGTGCAAAGGCTTTCAATGTAAAGTTTAATGGCATGTCATGGCCAAGGGTGGAGGATGGAAAGAGAGAGAGAGAACAATTTTATGATTGCTCTTTCAATGAGCTGAAGTGACCTTGGAGTGAGAATATGTAAATAAGAGGAGTAAGGGATGAGGCCACCATATTGGAGGTGCAAGTGGCTTGCACCCTTCAAAAATGTTCACGTTTTACATATTTTTCATGGATTTGACATTCTTGCATTCATATGTCTAGAGCTTATATGTACTTGAAATGAGTTTCATTCAGAAATGTGTGGGCTCTTTCTTTTAACCTGTACATTTTGAGATAACATAGGAGACCCTAAAGCACTTGTGTGCAGGGAAGTGGACAGCACTGGAATAGGAACAGACAGTTAGGGCTTGTCTCTGGGTTTAAAACTGATAGGCATTGAGTTACAAAGCACTTTCATCAAGTATGATAGATGGGACTTGTACTTCTGGTCGTTGACAGGTAGTTAATTAAGATGTAGTTCACTAACGATTCACTAGTTACAAACACTGGCTGTAAAGACAACTTGAGATCACAATACTTCTAATTTAGTACTGAAGCAAAGGTAAGGCAGAAAGAATGCATGCAGTTAATGAGGCAAGCATTGCAGCTTATTGTGTAGTTGTAACGGCTGATCATCCCTTAATTAATATAAAAACAAGGTAGGCTTTTACTCTGGCAACTATCAGAAGCAATGATTTATGCAAGGTCTCAGCAACAGAACACAGTGTTAGTGTGTGATCTGTGATAAAACACCTAATGATGACAGCATGAAACTAAACTAAAAAGGCATTCAGAAATTAAATCCTCCAAAATTACAAGTAAAACTTTGAACACTTCTAAATATGCAAGAAATTGCGATCACAAATAGGCATGCCTCTCATCTGTGTAGACTTTTGTTAAATGTTTCCCTCATATTTTTGCTCTACCCTAACAAAATGTGTGTTTTTCTGTCAAATCACTGAGGATTGAAGTCACTAAGTAAGGACAGATGAGTTTCAGACTTCATATCCTTCAAAGAAATTGCAAAAAAAATATTATTCTATCAACTTTTGGGCCTTTGCACCTCATTGTGCTTGTCTTTGTCCAGAATTTTTGCACTAAGAAGTTGAGATGTATGTAAAGAGGCCATTTGGCGTACTAATGCTTTTGCAAAAGGTGGGAGTGATGTATGGAAAGTCAGTGAAGCTTCTTTTTAGTATTTCCTTTTAATTATAAAATCAAGCACAATAACATATTCATGGTTAAGACTTGATCAAATATATTTGCACTCATTGGAGACACATTTGAAGATAAATTTAAGACTGTAGCACTTCTTTAGCAATACAAATATTATGAGAATAGAAGAAGGATGTGCAGAAACTCCTACATAAAAAAAAAAAAAAAAAAAGAAAAGGCTTGATTCTGGCTGAGAGAACCGGAGATGCAGAGGAGACAGTGTGCTACTTTTTTATTCTTGGTACAACGAGCAAAATTAAAACACGTGACCAGATTCAATAAACATACACTAAGTATAAATTAAGTGTACACGATATGTATTCAATAAAATGCTTATCACATTTTTTGTACTTTCTAGTCACTCAGGAAGATTACACTAAGTGTACATGTAGCCTACACTCTGTGGTAACCTTTATGAATCTGTGTAAATATTTAAAGCTGCAAGAATTTCAGTAGGAAAACTAAAATTAAGAGGAAGAAGGTGTGAGTTATGTATGTGTTGTCTATTCACTCAGATCAATGTATACTTAGTGTACACTTGGTGTAGGCTTTATTGAATTTGGCCCAAGTATCTCAATGCCAGTTAACATGGCCTTTACAGGAAGAGAAGATTTTGTAGAATCTGATTCTGAAACTGCTCATACGTTTCTGTATAAAACCTTGGTGCTTGTAATGATGGTGCAGCTTTTACAACAGTTTCAAATAAAGGTTTTGGTTACCTGCCAGAAAAGAAAAAAAGCTCCTAATTGTGTAATATTTCACTGCGTGATTCATTGACAAACAGCGGCAGTTTTAAAAAACAAAATGTCAGGAGACCTCACTGACACACTTAATGACATTTGCTAAAAATGAAATGCTTGTAGGTCAACCAACACTGAACATTTTGCTGACTTGTTTAAAGGTGAGTGTCAACAACTATGTTACTGCAAGTGGATGTTTAGAAGATTTCACATGGGAAAAATGTTATGTGCCTTGATGAACTGAATGATAAAGTTGTGGAAGTACATAACCCTGCTTTATCAGATCAAGTAATGCAGTATCTAGTAACTACTTGTCTAGCAGATAATTTTTAGTCTTCACAGCTCAACAAATATATGGACAGAAGGGCCTGTTGTAATATACTGTTTACTGTAAATAAAGAGAAGAATTCCAATACCTTAGTAGGAAAGTGAAGCTCGGAACTTCTGTTTTATTTGCTCTCAAAATAGTGTGCAGGGTAATCATACTGTCAACATTTGTTAGTCGATTATTACGCACAGGAAAATACACAAGGAGGAGATTAAATGACTTTCAAATATTCAAAGTTTTCCAAGAGACACTTAGATTTTGGACCTATTCCTAACAGAAAGAGAGAGAGGGTAAGAAACAGGACAGTAGCTCGCTTTGAAAGTTGTACATTGAGGAGCAAAATGCCAAATGCTGCCCTTATGTTACCTTCCCCAGCAGGCATCTGAATCATCCTTCCCTTTCCATCCACATATCTGTGAAAAACTGCAGCCAGGTCATTGTAGCAATCAAAAGTAACATACTCAACAAAATTGATGTTCACCATGATTTAAGACCTATGTAAAATATGTCACCACTTGTGCAGTGATTGCACTACTGATCTTATTAGGACATTACATGTGTGCATGGCATTATAAGGACAATGGTGGATGAAAACAGTTCAGTCACTTTAATCTAACATCACTGAAGTTCTGAGTACTGTTTAGCATACTGATTTTAATGATTACAGCCCTGTTTATTTTTTTTTTCCATTTCAGATGTCCTTTGCAGGCTATGGGTTATTACAAGCTGCAGTTCATGTGGGTGGTGAAGAATAAGGTTTGGCTTTAATCAGCATGCTGATTAGCTTTAATCATTGGGTTATGTGACTGTGTGCACAGAGTACTCATAATTCCTGCAGCTTTAAATAGAAAGCACTTGGTAACAATTCTGCAGTAATGAAAGTAGATGGCTGTTCACCTTGGTCTTACTGTACAGATGGCAATGTAACTTTCTGAATGTGCATTTTAAACCATACTTTTAGATCATTTATATTTTTCTTTTTGGGGGGCTGAGGGTGGTTAAGACTAAGGCAAAAGATTTGAATGAAACAAAGAAACAAACAAACGTGTCTATTTGGAAACTAAGGAAAACTAGAACAAGGGAACGGGGGTGCTATAAGCTCTTTATAGGCAATCTCCTTACAGAGATAGAAGAGAGAAGAAAGAGATGAAACCTGGAAATAAAACGAAAAGAAATGAAGACAGCATGACTAGTCATACTTGCCTGCCTTTTTTTTCCTGTATTAGTCTTCACACAGTGAAGAAGTAAATGAAAAAACAAACAACTAGCAGTCAGCTGCATAACTGGGAAAAAAATGGAAATGTCATTTCTCACAAAAAACAAAAGTGTAGAGGAAAACTGAAGTAATTATCAACATCAACATGGCTACTGAACATCTTGAATGGAATTCTAAGTTTAAACCTTCCTTTCACTTCCCATTATTATATAAAAGTGCCTGGCAGAGGCTTCAACTGAGTGTGTGTGTGTGTGTGTGCGTGTGTGCGTGTGTGCGTGTGTGTGTGTGTGTGTGTGTGTGTGTGTGTGTGTGTGTGTGTGAGTGTGTGTGTGAGTGTATGTGTGTGTGCGCGTATTATTTAATGAATGCATTTGGGGGGGGTCTGCTTCAAATGTAAACATTTTAGTTCTTTTTTTGGAGCAAACCGCCAAGAGGAAGGCAAACCACAGAGACTTGCAGCAAAAAAAAACATGGCCAGCCTTAGGGATAGGCAACCTAGGTGACTGTCTAGGGTTTCATTCAGGCTAAAGGCATTTTTCTCCATTTTTATTTATGCAGTTATTTTAAGGGAGAATGAAAAAAAAACTGTTATTAGCACTGCAGCATATTTGCATAAGCAATCATAGTTGTTCATAGGTTTACAGGTTTATTCTAGGCTAATGACCGCTGGGTCCTTATAAGCCCAGCCACACAACCTAACCCAATTGTGTCCCCATGTAACATGGGAGTCTGTTTGGAGGTTGCTAAAGGTTTACTGGGTAGAGGCATGTTAGTTAGGGAATATTTACTGTTGTTCTCTGGCTGTCAGAGACATGGAGACCAGACTGGTGTGAATTTTCAATTTCCCATCCAATAGTTAAGGTTACATTTGAATAGGGTTAGGGATGGGCTCTGCTTCACATGGATGAGAAGCCTGTTCCAGAGCATGGGGATCCTTTGACACACATATCTGTCTTGACAGCATGTGCTGTTTGTGTCACAATCAAGGTTTAATCCTTCCATCTAGTGTTTCTGGTGCTATTTATTTTGTGGATGTGCTAAAAGTCCATCAGGGCTGGATCTGAAGATGCCTTATATGCCAGGCATACATCGCCTCTCAGTAATCTGTAGCAGACAGAGTATACAGATAGGACTTTAATGTGATCTTTGCAGGACACTGTGTTAAATACCCTGGATTTTCTTGGTGAGGAATGTCTGTGGGTTTTCCATCTGTTGCATATGCCTGGTCAGGTACATACCGAAGGGCATATTACTCAGCCCTTATCAGATCCATGTTTGAATACATAGTAGTACTATAACTTCCATGGATCTGAATGCCAAACTTTACTTACAAGTTGGGTTAGAGAGAATACATTTTTTACCACCTTGGCTATTTGTTGGTCAAAGGCCAGATTACTGTCTACATATGTTCCCAGATCCCTAACTACTGGGTCAACTCTTAGAGGTATCTTATAGATGGAGTAATTACCCTTAGTCAATGTTTTTCTAAAAGGCACTATAATGCATTTCTTGGCACTGAGTTTTAATTCATGGCTTTGGCACCAGTCATTGTCTGTGTTACACCCTCTTGCAGAATGTTAGTGTCATGGGGGAACTCTATGATAGCCTCCAATTTACAGTCATCTGCAAACTTAAGCCAAAGGACCTTGACATTAGCCATGACCTCTGAGAATTAGATGCCAAACAGGAGCGAGTTCAGCACTGAGCCCTGAGGTACTTCCATTATGACTGATCTCATGGTGGAGGTGGTCTCACCAATCTTGAATTCTTGGGACCTGTCTGTGAGCCAGCTGGTAATCCAGCAAGGTATGTAGGGATATACGCCTAGTTTTGCGTGTCAACAGTATTAAGTGGGACATTATATTGAGCAACTTATCCCGGTCTAGGTATGTGGTATACACCATTTCCCTCATCCATTGCCTTGGTGACCCTCTCAAAGAAGTCTGCCAGGTTAAGTCGGCATGATCTCACTTTGACAAAACCAAACTGGGATTGGTCCAATGTCTGTAAGTTTTCAATGTCTTTGTTGATCATTTCCATGATAATCCATTCCATGGTTTTGTGTATTAGACTAGCCAGACTAATGGGTCTGTAGTTGCCAGGGTCAGTTGATGTTCCACCCTGGTGAAGAGGGATAACTGCTGGAGTCCTCCAGTCACATGGTATGAAGCCTGCTTTGAAGCTGTAGTTGAAACGTGACTCAAGTGGTCCTTGTAGGTCATATTTCACACTATTTAGGAGGCAAACCAGGATATTATCTGAGCCCACTGAAAATGTGTTTTTGGCCTTAACAGGCACCACCATGACCTGCTCCCTTGCTAGTATTTGTGGGGGTTTGCTAGTATGAATTTCATGGGGGGGGCAGGGCAGAGTTGGGGGGTAAATTAGAGTTGACTTTGACAGCCTGCATAAGTGCTGTTAGGTGTGCAAGTTAGCTGTACTAAGCTTAACTCCACTCAGTGCCTCACTAATTTACAAGTTACAGTCCTGATGCTAGTTGTATAAGTAAACTTTATTGTCCAAGCATTTGCATTTGTACAAGGCACTGCCAACTGTTGCTGCACAGTGAGCAGCTGTGTGTAAACATGCCTAGTTTATAGCAACAGAAAAGAAACTGAAGTCTAACTCCTGAGTCCTCTGTCCAGTAAACAACTTCACTCTGAGTTCTTCTGAAGTACTCCCCAACTCAGAAAGACCAGGCAAGTACCTGCTGCCACAAAATGGATGATCTGGTCCTCATAATGTAAACACAGAAAAAAGGAACTAGAAAGTGCAATGCAACAAAGTATTGCCTGGCTAGATCACCCTACAGCAAGGCAATTTAAATGCAAACAGTTTAGAAAGCAACACTTAGAGAAGGCAGATGATATTTTACACCAAAAGTACTTTAAATACTCTTTAAATTGCAGTAAAACAGTAGCAAATCAGGTCAATAATAAAGTGTATATGCAGCAAATCAAATACAATAACATCTTTGACTGGATGACACTGAATACAGTGGAAACACTTTCAGATCACAGATAAGGATGCAAAGCTTTGCAGACATTGTGGAATAAGCACAGAGCCACTCAAACGGGCCTACTTCATAGTGTCATATAAGGGAGATGGGTTTCTATCTTGTCCCACCCACAATCTAAACAACCAGTCAGGAAAGCCCTTGCATCTCTCTCTAATTGGTTGTCCAGATCATGGGTTAACAATCAAAAAGGAGAAGCCTGGAAAGTTTTCACATGAAGTGAATGCATCTGCAGTAGTTGGCGGCATTGGGAGTTTTCATGGCAATCTTGTGGTGGGGTGCAGCTTCCTGTGTTGATCTAGATTATAGCAGATAAAGGCTTTTCTTTTAATTTATCGTGGCAGGCAACCAGATATCATGGAAAGTAGATGCAGCTTTGCAGAGTTAATGTATACTTTTGTGAGGCATGTTGAAATATTTTCCTAGGGCCTAATTGTTTGAAACAGAGTTAAATAAACTATTGAGGCTCTTATTTTACTGCATGTGGACATCTGACATCCGAAGGGTGTACTTTTAACAATGTAGATACAGTTTTTTAGGAATGGGGAGCTGTATAGGCATGAAAATGGCTAACCCTGATAACCCTGGAGTTAAATGGTTTGTTCTAGCTTTTCAGGACTATTGTGCATTTGTATGAAAGAAATTGGAATACCTTGCTGCTGATACTCCTTGTGGGAGACAAATCTGAAGTACATTTTTGTAGCATTTACTTTTAGCACAATCTGATGAGGTACATGCAGTCAACAAAAGTAGCTCATATGAAGTAACTTGGAATACTTCAATGTGGTCACTGTGCATTTGTGTGAAACAAACAAAAGATATTACTCTGGTTATTATTATTGTGGTTATTATTGATGTTGTACCACAGTCAGACATGTGATGTGTACAGACTCAACACTCTGGTTATAGTAGCTGAGTACAGAGGCTGCCTGGAGATGAAAATTACTGATCCTATTATATGATCAAGTTAAGCAGTCATTAATATGGATTTTCAGGACTAGTGTACATTTCTGTGTAGCAATTTGGAATAATTTACTTTGGACATTTTTATCACAATCATGTATCTGTGGTGTATATAGTCAAAGTGGTTGTAATCGATGAGTATGGAGTCTGTCTGGGTATAAAAGTGACTTGCCTGCTATGGTTTGATCACTGTTAAATAGTAATCTAAGCCAAACATATTTAATTTGCTGAAATCTGTAGAAAATGATTGATGCTATGGCTTACTCTTGTGTGTGTGTATGTGTGTGTGTGTGAGAGAGAGATGGAGACAGACAGACAGACAGAAAGAAAGAGAAACCGTTGCACTGTGTTTAAAAGTAAGAAGATGACCATAATTACTTTCACCTTCCTTTGCAGTCAGAACCAGTACAATAAAAAATAAGTGGCTATATTCTGTGCAGGATGTGTGTGAAAAAAATTGATCATGGCACAGAGCACAGCAAGATTGTTTGCCTCTCTAGTTGATTACTTAGATGTGGCTCCATCTGTGTGGACTCTGCATATCCTCTGTCTCTGTGCAGGTTTTATCTGGGTGCTCCACTCTCCTTCACTGCCACAAAGATATGCCATAGGTAAATTAGCATTCTTCCAATTTGACTGTAGGTAAGCATGCAGGGTGCACTGTAGGAGTCAACTGCAACTCAAGACTGAGAGAGAGAAAGAAAAGTGTGCAGGGTGTGTGCTTGCATATGTGCATCTCATGTATAACTGCTGTATATGTGTGTGTGTGTGTGTGTGTGTGTGTGTGTGTGTGTGTGTGTGTGTGTGTGTGTGTGTGTGTGTGTGTGTGAGCATGTGCTTGTGTATGTTAATATCACAGAGTTTTATCTGTGGACATGTACAGCACTGGCAGTCGCATGCATAACTCTTCTTGGAAGCATTAAAAAGAACAGTTAATTTATTACTTTAGAAAAATAAAGCATAAAATGAATCATAGAACATCTAGATCCTTAAAACATTTGGGGCCTAGTGGTCCACACATACCTGGCTGTTTAAACTGATTTTAACACCAGCTGTGTAGGTGCCATTGTCCATGACTCCACCCATTCCTGCTCAGAGATGTGCATAGATGGTTGCTGTAGCTTATGTGAGGACTGGGGACAGCATGGTCATTATTTCTTTAACTTTCCATGCAATCAACCCTCATTGGTGAGGACAGAAAGTCATTGTGGCTTGCATGGGTGCTGGGAACGGTATGTTAATTACGTCTTTAAATTTCTACAGTATCACACCTCAGAGATGTGTACAGAATGTCACTGGAGCTTGTCTAGGGGCAGTGTATTCTCCAGGAGCAATAGGTTGGAATTCATTATTGTGATTTTTATTTTTCACTTTCTCACAATTAAATACTTATTGTTTATATACATGGTAGTCTTTTGTGGGAAAGGAAAGGAGGCATGCTGTGTATGTTCATTTGATAGCAGCAAGTAGAAATATGTTACTTTGTTCTAGTGGTTATTTCACTTTTCTCCTTGTCTGACATCAGAGGGGTACACAGAAGGGGATGTCTATTGGTGTAGGGGTAAGGAGGCATGCTGTGTGTATGTTGACAACAGCAAATTGAAATAAATGACTGTCATCCCAGTCTAATGCCAGAGGATTACACACAAGGTGACTGTCTTTTTGGGGGGTGGGGCATTGGGGGGATTAGGGATGTAAGCATGTAGGCACTATCCAGCATATGACTTATTGATCTATGTCCTCTCCTCTTGTCTGTTTACTGGAAGCTATTGTGTCATCATTGAACTTTAAGACTTGGATACAACATATTTCTTCCTTTAAAAAAAAAAAAAACTTTCCATAGTCATGATTTTGTCCTGACCGATAATGGATCAAAGGTTTTTTGAGAAAATCTCAAAAATGCTCCTCGGATCATGTACAACCCTATGTGTTTATACCTGCTTAATCTGATTATTTCCTCCACAGCTATTACAGTGCAATCTTGCCCGGTTATATACCTCTGAACTGTTCCAATTTTTTTCATATTCTTTTGACCCTTCTTTCATAAAATGTTTGATTTTCTGATAAATCACTGAGAATTATAGTCAATCAATAGTGCCAGACAGAGCTGTGTACTTCTTATTCGTCAGAAAATAAATGTTAATGCAGAAGCTTTTGTTCTATTAACTTTCTAAGTGAAATAAAGTAATATTTAAACATGGTCCCTGATTTGGAGCCTTTGTCCCTAATTATTTTGGTTTTGTCCCACATTCCTAAGCAGAAAATTGAACGCTATGATGTTAGGGTATCTTGGAAGGATTGAGTAGAAACAGCAAGAATAAGGAAAAAGAAGTCTGTGTGGTTTGGGGAGGCCAGGATTGGGAACAAATGGGGTGTTGAGGTGAGAGGTAGATGACATTAGAGAGGTGCCATAGAGTCCGTTACCTAGGTCTCCATTTCACTTAAGCCAGACCCTGGAAGAAAAGTGTGTATGTTACTGAGTCAGGGTCATTGTGAGTACATACAAACAAGAAACTTAATTTACCTTTGTTTAGGCTAGTTTGGGTTAGATACATGACTCATATTATTTCTATCTCATAGTCCTAGCTTAAAACCAGAGTAACCACTTTCTCCTTGATCGAGCATCCTTCCATGTCTTTGGTAGTAACCATGCTGACAAAAGGATGGGAGGGGCACTGACCTCCTAGCCAAAGCTCTTCTCATTGAACAGGTGCTGGTAACCGCCACTACAGTTCTTACTGGTTACTGACAATTTAATTACTGAAGCCACACTAGAATCATCATTTCTTTTGTTAATGTTCCTTCACCATCTTCCCAAAACATCTTGTCTCTGTTCTTCCAGATCTCAAGCATTAAACCTGCCAACAGAATCTAATAGTATCAGGTGACTAACAGTTGCTATGGTCACTCCAGGCTACTGGAAAATAATTTACTTGAATACTGTCTGTACTAGTTAGTCACTGACTGTACTAGACCTAATGAATCCTCAGGGAGTCACACACTCCACAACTTTTACTACACACGCTCCCACTAGATACATGCATACCTCTCAGCCTCTTGAGCGCAAGAAATCTGAACAAGCCACAAATAATTGTGGGGGCAAAGGCCCAAAAATAGGGACACTTTTTTTTAAATATTGCTCTTACAAACTTATAAAGTTGATAGGGTTTGCATTAGTATTAATGTTTGGAAAGACATGAAGTCTGAAACTCAAATATCTGCTATTATTTTCTGACTTCAGTCCTGATTTGCCAGAAAACCACAATTTTATGAGAAACAGACCAAAAATATGAGGTGAAAATCTGAACACTTGAGAGGTATGGATACAAGCAGCTTCTGATTCTGTCACCTTCTCTAAAACGTCCTTAGGGCAGCCTGCTGTTGTCTGAATGTAAAGGTTTCAGAAGTCTGCACACAGAGCTTATGTTCTGAAATTACTGAAGTTGGAATTTTGAGCTGATTCTTCACGTAAAGAGCAGGAAAGTACTTGTTTTCTGTTGTACTTATTATCTCCTAGTAATTTATACAGTTTAAGTGCTATTTTATTCAGTTTTAAAATGAATTACTGAAAAGCATGTTGCTAACTATATGTGAAATGCAAGTACTTAACCTAACTGGAGGCATGTATCTTACAAACAAATACAGTCTGTGAGCAATGCACATCACCATTGTATTCCACACAAATACATAATAATCTATCATATCTGATGCCGTTAAAAAGTCCCCGCTGAGCACTAGCACAGGAAATTGTCATCGGGTAATTAATCATTCCAAAACTTGTGCACCCACACGCCCTTCTGACAAAAGTGTACTAGTGAGTGCTGACACACTGACTTCACTCTCACAAGAATGGACAAAGAATGACAGTGAGTTACCATTCTTAAGCCAGAAAAGTGTCATTATGACAATGGTAGTGGTCCATATGGATGTTGAACAACCTGGCATGTAAAACCCTGATAGACATGCAAACAGACAAGACAGAGCTCTCCATCCATGTTACAATTGTAGGCATGATCCTGGTTTTAAGAGAAATCCTTAGTTCTCCTCAAATAATGCCAAAGTACAGAGAAAAGATAATTGACTTTAATAACTGGCTGCATGGCTGCTATCAGTCAAGGGTGATCCAGTGTGTCACTTTTTTAGGCAGAGCATAGCTAATGGATCTCCCAGCCTAACAAAAGAAACATATCAAGCACCAAACCATATCAAAGTGACTCTGCTCAATGCCAGGAGTCTAAATAACAAATTGTCTGCCTTGAGGCCCTGCTGGATTTGGAGTACACAAAAACAGTGTGTGATTACAGAAACTTGGTTTAAAATTGCAGAAAGCACTCCCTCCATTCCAGGTATTTATGTCTACCATGCCTTTCATCCCATTGGTAAGTGTAATGGCATATTCATGTTTGTATATGACCTCATCACTTCCAAGCAAATCCCTAGAGACTGAAAAATTGAACTGATTGAAATGCAGATCACACTAAATTGCACCAGATGTCATAGCATATTACAGGACACCTACTGTGCTTTAAGAGTACCAAGTGATGTTCCTAAATATACTGTATGAACTTCAAATTAACAGGAATTCCATTATCCTACTAAACGTTAACTTCCTAATGATACTTCAGCTGTAGGTTACACCCAAAAATTCCTTGATTTCATAAAAAAAACTCCTTGGACTAAATTGTTAAGGAACTCACTCAGAGGAAAAATATTTTTGACCCGGTCCTTACCAACATGGCATCGATATCAATTGTCCTGCTGGTACTCCCTTTTCCAGTTAAATCAGATCACAAACTTGCAACCTATTCCATCAAAGTCTCCAAACAGCTAGATGCAAATATCACAAAGTTCAAAGACTTCAGATGTGTAAACCTTCTACAGTTCTATGATGAATTTTATAAATTCAAGTTTAACTGTATTATCCAAGATACTGACACAGCAAGTAGTTACATAAACAGATTCTTCATGCACTTTGATTAATGCATTGGCATTGGCCTGGCAATCCCTACAAATTCCAAACAAAATGGGAAATTTAAAAGTAATCTGACCTGTTGTCCACATCTAATTATGAAGTACAATAAAAGAAAAAAAATCTTAAACTATACAGCAAAATAAAAATAAATCAAATCAATGTTAAGATTATAAAGTTATCAAAAAAACTAAAAAAATTATCAGGAAAAAAGGTATCCCATTAACTTAGACTAGTATCTGAAGCTACAAATCCTTCCTTGACTGCATTAGAAAACTAGGGACTATCACCCCATTATACAATCACTGCCCAGTGCTATTCAAAAACAAGCATGCTGATTGGACAGTCCAACCAGCATGCTCATTGTAATTTGATCATAAACCAATAGAAAAAAGTCTGGCCACTGAAGTACCAGTGAGTGGCCAGATCTTCTATTAGCATATGTTGAGGACAGCAAAATATGAGAAAAATCAGTTGTATTTTGCAAATCTAAAGAAACAGAAACATACCTGATTTTCTTTTTATTTCTCTGTTATCCCTCATAAAATCCAGACCTTTTACACATTAAAAAACAGCAATAAATATTCTCTTTTCTCCATTGCTTCTCTTGCACTGCACTGATGCACTGTGCAAGTGTGGTGGGAACACAAGTCCCATATACCTGCGCAGTACATCCATTGCACTTTTCACTGTGAATCCAACCTATTGGCTTTGTATCCAAAGTATGGTGTACAGCTGTTGTGATGTCACTTCACAAAGGTGGATCTACCACTGACCCTGGAAACTCCAGACTCTTTAGCCTGACTATTCTCATCTGCAAAGTGTATCATAACTGCCCCAATTTACTATATCATCAAAAATCTGGTAAGGCTTGACACTCAGCAATTCAGCTTTGTTAAGGATAGAGCCTGTCTAATGAATATAGTCAACTTGTTTGAGAGAGAGACATGGACAGTAGATATGTCCATACAACATACATTGACCTGGCCAGGGCATTTGACACTATATCACATGCTAATATAATAAATAAGGTGAGTGAGCTCCAAACTGACCCATAAATATTTAGGTGGATAGCAAAGTTGTTGCAGGACAGAACGCATGTAGTGAGGGTGAGAGGTGCATGCTCATCAAACAGTGTTGTTCATCATGGCTCTGAGCTGGAATTTGTACTGTTCAGCATATACTTCAAAGATTTCCACATTACAAGTGAGGATCCCTGGCTAACCAAGTTTGTAGATGACTGCAAACATGGTGGCATCCTCAGATCTCTTTCTGATACACATAAACTCAAACTGGAACTCACACATCAAAACTGATACTCAAAAAAGTTAAAAATAAATGCTAAAACATGCAATATAATCACAATTGGTAAATAATCCCTTCATCATCTTATAGTATAGATAGCACCCACTTAAAATGAAAGTGTAGTGTAAGACTTTGGAACATGGGTAGATAATTCTCTTGCTTTTTATCATCACATTGTAACAGAGTTTAGGGAATCTTTTTACCTGGCACAGCTGATTGTGAAAGACATCTCATGTAGATCCATGAAAGTTTTTACACCTCCATGTTCTGCATTGATGAGACTTATTATTGACTGCAGTGCCCCTTTGGAGGTGTATCTAACCAGGCATATCAAGAAACTGAAAAGACTCCAGAGATTTACCTTCTTCTTCTTTCAGCTTTTCTCGGTTAGGGGTTGCCACAGCAGATCATGTGTCTGCTCATGATTGGCAGTGGAGTTTTACGGTGTTGAGTTGCCAGCCTGGCGCCCAACCTTCCACGGAAAGCACACACATGTACGCAGTCACACCTAGGGCCAATTTAGAGTGTTCAATCCACCTACAGCATGTCTTTGAGATGTGGGAGGAAACTGGAGCACCTGGAGGAAACCCACGCGACCACAGGGAGGACATGCAGACTCCGCACAGAAGACACCCCAGCTGACGATCAAACTGGAGAACCTCTTGCTGTGAGGCAGCAATGCTAACCACTGCACCACCATGGTCGCCCACTCCAGAGCTTTACCAACTAAAAAAAAAATCATAGGCTTAGAAGGCAAGAGCTACTAGTAGAGGCTAGAAGCACTGTCCCTTTTTACAGTGTCCTATAGGCTCCTTAGAGGTAATGCGTGCCTAGTAGCTCAAGACCTTTTATACCTCCACAAATCAACCAGTCCAACCAACACTAGAATCAGAATCTAAACCAGCTTCAGCAAATAAACAAAACACACTTACCCCTTCCCTGGAACAAACTTCCATTCCATATTAAGTAATGCAACACACTTTCTTTTCTTTCTTCAGAAAGGAATTGGACAACTGGATGCCTTTCCTCAAATACACCCCTGTATGACTAGCTTGTTGCTCCTTGAAAAAGGAGGAAAGGTCTAAGGGTCAGAACTGGCAAGGCATGAATGGTCACTGGATCCATTTGCCTTATATATTCTATGATTCTGTAATTCTTAATGAGAATGGTATACCACTTTCCTTTAACCTTTTTGAAGTACTAGAAGCCTCTCTATTACCATTTCTGGGAAATCCTTTCCACGATATAAAGATAATTTTCTTTTTTTCTCTCATGCTTATAGAAAATGACTGACACCAGGGCTTAACATGTCTAATGTAAATGCCACTTGGAAGTTCTTTTGTTAGATGAGTTATATGCTCAAGAAATCCTTTGTTCTCCCAAAAGTCTCAAACTCCTTATTCATAAAATACACTCTGCCTGAAGCAAGTGGATGTCATCCTACAAAAAAAAAAGTCACAGTTGCTCCCAAACTTTGTATAGACCATGCCATTCTGTAGTCAAAACGATAAAGCAAATTACTGCAGACTTGATGAAAACTCTTCGTCTAGCAAAACTCTTAAAACCCTGCAAGAAATATATGTATATACCCAAGAAGTATGCTTTACTCTCATTAGTAGTTCGCTACCATTCAGGTCAGACATCTATGACCTCCTACTCTATCACTTCTTATTTCTCTTTTCTCCTTTATTTTTGACTTCATTAAATTCATACCCTCCAAAGCGATGTAGAGAATTCCCTGGGGAATCTGGTGCAGTTTACTGGAGAAATGACTGCTAATGATGAAGGAGATAGTTAAATTAAGTTGAGATTCTTGGGACCTCTTGTCCCCCTGAAGCTATGTTTTATATGCTCTGTGGTGTATTTTAAAGCAGTTTTTGTTCTGTGTCTGGGATATATCTCTTATCACTGGATTTCCAGTGAATATTTTGATTTTATTTTCATATACAGGAGTTTGTATGCATTGTTTCAAGAATGTGGAAATGCATACAAGCACATTATCTTGCTTTGTCTACGGCATCATTACCATTATTTTATATATGCAGTTGTTATAGTGCTCTTTTCAATCACCATGTTATGCTGCAGCAAGATTTGAACACTGCTGTAGGAAAAAAGTTAAAGCAGCTTAGGTGAGGTGCAAGTACTTTTAAAATCAAGCAAATGGTTTTAGCTCATTTCAACAATGAGAATTTCAAGTAATATGGAGAAATAATTAAATCGTGCCAGGGTATGGGGGAGATGCTAGTTTCCCAGAAGCTATGGGACTTTGGATGCTCTGTAGTGCATTTTAGAGCATTTTTCAAACCTTTGATCCATTTATTCCTTGTTTTCCACATTGTTCTTTACATTATTGATTATGATTTTTGTAGTAATTGAGACTATGCTCTTGGGCTGAGTCTGAAATTTCCCTATCCTGGTTAATAAATACAAATAAAGTAAAATAAACTGTATGTAGTGCATCCCTCATGTCTGATGAATGTTTCACCTAGGGGTCAGTCACTTTCATCCATAGATTACCTTAATACCCACCAATTATAGCTGCTTTATTAAGTGAGTACACTTCAGATGTCTGATTCTAATGAATTAAAAAAGACAATTGGCTATGTTAATGTACTTCAATTTGTTTCACATGTGTATATGCAAACACTAATAATAATAACAACAATAATAATACAGTTACCATCCCAAGCCAGATCGATGCTTTCAGATGAAAGCAGGGATCTGTTCACCTTCATCCACAGATTGCATGTGTCCCCACCATACAATAATCACTTTTTGACACTGCAGCCCTCATACATCTGAAATCAAGTAAAAAAGACAAAGTAATGTATTTCAACTCATTGCAATCAGATATATACAGTGCAACCCACCCAACACATATCCAAATGCTATAATATGTAAGTAAGTATGACAACCTTCCTAGACAGAACATGGATTAAGGTCAGGTCACATTATTCAAATGAATACAGCCTCCCTAATTTTGCCCAAAACAATACAAACTGTGCTTAAAGTAGTAGTTTAGTTTTTGTACTGGAGTAGTGTCTTTGTTTTTGTACTAGCTTAGTAAATCATCAGACTATATTAACTATCAGGTGTTTACATCTCAACTTGTTTATGGCCCGATCAAGTGGATCTGCAAATATGTATCCATTAAGATTTATTCAGATGTCTGTAAATTAGTAAGCCAATAAAGCGCATTGCTGATATTCGTAGGACTCACTGTTCAGTCCTCTTTCTTTTTACTGATTTATTGCTACTCAAGTTCTACTAACTTTGTAGGCATAGCACTCTTCTCTATGCTGATGACCTTGTTCTAATTTGTAAGGGCCCCCAACATTCATGTCACCTTGACTCAGTTTCAGGTTGAGTTCCCCAGAACATGGAACTTGTTTGCTCACATTAGGCTTCAAGTCAGTAGTATTGTTTGCCTCCCTCCAATGGCTGCTGTATAGTCCTTCCCTTACCCTTCTCAATTCCAACAGTTTTCTTGAGCTGAGTGATCATACAGAGCCTAGTACTGAGACTCAGAGAGTTTAATGGGTGGATTTGCCACCTCACTCGATGAGAGCCATAGTGTTTACCACAGGAGTAAATTTGTGGGTGTTCATCCAACAATCAAGGCAGAAGTTGAAGGAGACCAATATACTGATGTCCCTTTTAGATGAAATGGTACCACTAACTGTTATTGTGTGCATTTGATTGGACAATCCAATGGGTGCTGTAGGGGTTTATGTTTAGAATACCAAGTTTGTTGATAATTTCAGCATGGGACATTGAACTGAAAGCTTGAGCAAGGTCCAGACAGGCACTATGAACAGAACAGATTTAAATGGTGGTGTCTATTATATTTTTAAAGAAACCAACAAGAGAAAGAATGCAAAATCTACCTTTCATCAAGCCAGCTTGTTTAAGGCTAATGATTTGTATAGGGGTAATTTCACTGATTATGAGGCTGAACAAGATACATTTCATGATTTTACAGATTAAGTTGGTGAGGCCATTATGATAACAGTTGCCAGTGTCTGTGGTGTAACCACCTTAGTGGGCACCATGATGACCATTCTCCATTCAATAGATCAGGTACATACCCCATGGGTAGACAAATATCAAAAAGCTTTAGGAGTTCAGCAATGCTGTTCTTTTTTCTACTAACACCAACTGCTTTGATATTCTCCCTACCATGACAATAAATCAAAAATGGAATGTGACACTAAGAAATATGCAAAATATATCACATTTTTCATAACATTTTTGCAAACACTCTTCAGTAAATCAAGCACAGTGCATCCCACACTGAGGTTTTCACTTTGCATGCCTACAAAATCAAGTCAGCATACAGATGAACACTAGCTCCTTAGTGCATGATTTACTGTTCTATTGATATTAAACTTCATAGTGGAAAACTGCTATTAAAAATAACTTGCCCTCAAACAAATAGTTATATCTATGAATGTTTTCCTGTTGCCTGTCATGCTTTGAAAACATCTTTATTTTGTAACACCCATTGTTTGCACAGCACCCTAAGTATCACAATCTATTTTGCATTAATAAATCTAAAAATGTCATTTTTTCATAATCATTTGCAAAAACATTTTCAATAACACTTTCCCTGTACATATCATGTTGTAGCACTGTGCATGTCTAGTAAATCAATCATGTCAGCTTGTAGATGCCATCTTCCTCCCTAATGCACAACTTACCATTATTCATGAGATCATCTGCTACATCATGTAATCAAAAATGATGACTAGCCTGAGTGTTTATTTCTGTTATCATATTTACATGGAAAAACAAAAAAATAAATAAATAAATATATATATATATATATATATATATATATATATATATACACACACACACACACACACACACACACACACACACACACACACACACACACACACACACACACACACACACACACACACACTCAGGGTATCATGAGCTTGTATTATGTCTTGAGATATGGTCACTGATTCAACAAGACTTATGCACCATAGCAGAGCCCCCTTCCCATTCTTCAGTGATGTGTCATTGTAAGATCCTCATTCTGTTCCACTGTGTTAAGAGGACAACTATAGTGATCCAAAAGAAAAAATAGGATGCAGAACAAAGCTGAAACCTCAGAAACTTTAATTTGTGTCTTTCGGCTTTTCCCGGTTAGGGGTCGCCACAGCGGAACTCTGGTCCGCTAATGATTGGCAGTAGATTTTTACGTACTGGCTTGCCAGGCCTAATGCACAACCTTCAATGAAGGAACGTCCATTCACACATGTCGCCACACAGAAGACGCTCTAACTGAGAATCGAATGGGCAACGTCTAACTGTGAGGCGACAATATAAAACAATAAAATCATAAAACATATGTACTAATGGACAAGTGCTTTTACACCTTGTATGGTGCCTCCTCAGATCCTTAAAAATATTTCAAGCAAATTCTATTCATATAAAAAAACTAGGCAGCCAATAAAAACTCATAATAAATCTTCATGTGACAAATGTTTCGTCTTCCTCACATAGAAACAGTACACTAACTTCTTTCAAAAAACAGAATAGACTTGTCATGGGATGATCTATTGGCTGCTTAGTTTTACACGAGTATCTTAAGTCATGCCCCCTTTCTTTTTGGACAGGTAGTTGAGATTTCCTTGTGTTTATTTCATTACCATTGGTTTGTATTAATATATTCATTTAGAGTGATGCCTTCCCTGAATTAGATATACTCTTAACTTTATATTAATTTGCATAACATACCATTTGTCATATGAAGATTTTTTTATGAGTTTTCATTGGCTGCCTAGTTTTTAATATGAATGGAATTTGTAGTGTTTTTTAAAGATCTGAGGAAGTGCCATACAAGGTGTGAAAGTGCTTGTCCATTTGTACATATGTTTTATGATTTTTATTGTTTTATACTAAAGTTCCTATTGTTTTGTTTGGTTTGGTGTTTTGCTGAGACTGGATGTGAGTAATCTCCACCAGACAGTTGTGTTCTCTTTTTGTATAATTATAATAATGCTGCTGTAGGTCAGTGCTACAAAGCTGAAGGATGATGGTGTATCTTTGTCGTCAAAGAACACATACTTCAGCTTTATGCTTTTTTTTGCCCTTTGAAAACACTCTGCTGTATTACAGTTTTCTGTAATCGCATCCATATTTCTAAATAAAAAAAAAAAAAACCTGCTTCAAAAAACATACCTCTTCCATTGTCACTGGTTGTATCTCCCTAAAAATGTGAGTTTGCCACTATAATAATTGATTTGTATGTCTACTTATAATTGATTTTATATCATACACATAATGAATATATGTAAGTAATAACTCATAATTCTCCTTTCCTGCCGTGCATATTTCTATCTCTTCACTTGCTTTTTATCCTGTGTATGGCTTAATTATTTGTATAAGTATGCAATGCAAGTAACAATTTAACTTACTGCTGTACAAACCTATATTCTCTTTTGCTGTCTGTGATTTTATATCCAGTACATGTTTGTATCTGCAGCCACAGCTATGAGTGGTTCCACTGTGAAATGTCAAATACCAAAGCTCTGACAATCAGAAACACTGAAAAATAATGCCTGAAATATAAAATGCCAAAAAACATAACTACAGTTTTTTTTTTTTTTTTTTTGCATTGGATCTAGCCCCCTTACACCACGATGTGGGGGCAAGCCCCTCACAACTCCAAACTTATATACATACTGTCTCCATACATGCACCAACTCAATGAAGGGAGAAATTTCCTAAAAAGCACATCTCTGCTGGCAGACACATAGACATCTCACTGACAATGGTTTCCTGTGGAAAATAATGGATTGGTGTTCTACTTCTTGGAGTCTTGTGCCTTGGTCAACTGACACTCAAGGAATCGCACGTCATCCACCAGTAGAACTCTCATTGTGGAAGCCTTTTATTTGGTCCTGTACATATTACAGTTTTCCCAAGTGTGTCAACATCTACTTTGTACAATTATTTATTTAGTTTTATTGTACATTTGTTAACCGGGAAAGCCCAACTTGGAATGTAGCCAAGTGTCAGCTGAGGCCTGGGGAAAAACACTCCAGATGCATGTCTTTGAACATGGGAGGAAATTGAACCACCCGGAGGAAACCCACACAAACACAGGGAGGACATGCAGACTCCACACGGAAGGCACCCCAGACAAGAATTGAACCGGAGAACCTCTTGCTGTGAGGCGACAATGCTACCACTGCACTGTTCATTACTGATATTCTGTACAATAAAATCAATACCAAAAACCTGAAACCTCTTCATTGCCATTAGTTTCATGAGTATAAACAGCTGCAGTATTAATAATGGGTGTTTTTCAATTTCTAATGCATTTAACAGTGAGCTAAATTCAGTGCTGCATGCTCTCAACATTTTCAGCTACTAAGCAAATATTTTGCTGAAATGTGGCTTGCATGGTCCACTGTAAAAGTGTAGCATACGCTGGTAGGTAAACATGAAGTCGGTATTAACTACCATAGAGCCTTACCTTTGTGAACTTCACTAACCTAAGCACTGACAATCGGGATAAATTGGGATAAGTACGACTAGGCTTGTAAGGGCTCTAGGGCTGTTAACCTAGTAACCTTCTATGAACTATGAACGTATGCCTTTTCTGTTGAGAAAAAGATTGTACTTGTTTTCTATCAGCATCTAGGTTATTTCACTTTCACATGCTACATGCTAGAAACCTAAGTTATGGAATTTACAGAATTTACTTGCACACTTAATAAAACTTATAATTTTATTATTATAGTTTATACCCTGAAAAAATGATCAGTTAAAAATAAGTAAGTTATCGACAAAGTTAAAATATAGTTATAAAAATATAAAATGTAGTTAAGCTTTGTAAAAATGGTTCAACTTATAAATAGCACAGAAGTATAAAAACTAAAGTAAAAAAAATATAAGTTGTAAACCATAAGGTATAAATAGATGTAAAGTATGCAGTGAAAGAAGTTTACATATTGTTCCAAATGATTGTTAAAAGACTTGCTATTTACTCCCAAGTCCTAAGATCTTAGTTTTCATACTCTCTTGGGAACATGGATATTCCAGAATGGAACAATTACACTCCAGTAATGTATGTGGGCGGCCGTGGTGGTGCAGCAGTTAGCGTTGCCGCCTCACAGCAAGAGGCTCTCTGGTTTGATTCTCAGCTGGGGTGCCTTTTGTGCGGAGTCTGCATGTCCTCCCTGTGGTTGCATGGATTTCCTCCTGGTGCTCCGGTTTCCTCCCAAATACAGGCTGTAGGTGGATTGGGCACTCTAAATTGACCCTAGGCATGAGTGCATGCACCTTCTGTGGAAGGTTGGACGCCAGGCTGGCAACTCGACACTGTAAAACTGCACTGCCAATCATGAGCAGACAGGTGATCCACTGTGGTGACCCCTAACTGGGAAAAGCCAAAAGAAGAAGAAGACACTCCAGTTATGTATGTCCTGTGTATCATTTTAAGAGATTACCTAAGGTAGCAGTACTTTCTGTAATTTCACTCCTATTAAAAGCTAGCTACAGACACACATACACATTTGTAGAAACAATGGCTGATGTGCAAGGGTGTACTCTAATGCATCCATTTTATTCCTGAGCGTCATATCAATATGTTTTTTTTTAGTCATATTATGTCTTCAACTGTCTAAATGAATGTCTCCAATAACTGGTGCAATATTGCTAGTCTAAAAACAATATATTTAATAGTTTTAGGGGGAACAGCTGGAAATGTTACTTACATTTATTATGTGTTGGGGGACAGTATTTTTGAGAGATGTGTCCATTTTAAGTAATGGGTGTCCAAGGCGGGGGGGATAACACTAAGAGCTTGTGAGCACAAACTGGAATTTGCTTGATACACCCTGCTGATGTGATACTGCAGTACTCACCAACAGCATGATATTCGGCCTCAGCTTAGGCAGGTTACATTTTAAACCTTTACATATCCTGAAATTCGGTCCTCTCTGCTCCTTGTGCATTTGAGAGCAGCATAGTGTATCCAGACAGTGCTGAAACATGTTTATGTAGACATCTGGATAATATCAACACTAATGTATGTGTATTATTTTACATGTGTGAAATTTATGATTAACTAGTTGTAGGAGCATATGATTTCCCTGAGAGATGACAGGTCTTTAGACACCCGCTAACCACCTGCTCTTTCCCTAAATATGTGGTAGCATTATTATTAGCATGGCAGGTACCAAACCCCTTGTGCAGTAAAGCAGAGATGACTTCCAGCAAAATAGCCCATTTACAGTGCTTCCCAATGGCTAGCCAGTGTGGAGGTCTAAGGAAAACTTCAGGACCAGCTCCATTAATTCAGTGGGCACAGTCATGCTATATTCAAATGCTAATATCCTTCTGTCCTTCTAAATGACATCTGCTACTTATTTTGGAATAGATGTTATCAGCCTGCAAACTTGGAGTACAGAACATGCTTTAGAATGTATTGGACATGTGCACGTGGCATATATGTAGCATACTCTTTCTATGTGGATCTGTAAATACATGCAGGGAATGGCATGCATACATATTTGTAAACTCTGTAGCTCCACTAGAGCACTTAAGTTCCTTATTTGCAGAGTAGATGCAGCAAGGCAAGTCCTTTTTCAGAGCTGTATAGTGTCTTCTTCTTCTTCTTCTTCTTTTGGCTTTTCCCGGTCAGGGGTCACCACAGCGGATCATCAGTCCGCTCAGAATTGGCAGTGGAGTATTGGATGAGATTCAAACCCAGGTCTTCAGATTCTAAGCCTGATATGTTTGTCATATAGAAAGGACTACATGGTGTGTGTAATTTGCTGACTCTTCTTTATTAGATAAGCTGTAGACTATGCTTTTACAAGAGTTTGTTTCTTTCGTTTTGCCTCTTATTTCCACCTCTCATAAAAAAAGCTTTGTGCATGTCCCATGCACTCTTACATTCAGCTATTGTTTTCATACTACTTTTTTAAGAAGCCTTGAAACTTTATAAAATATTACTTCCTTTTTGTTCCCTTGAAACTTTAGTCTGTATCCCCATATTTTGTCATCTTGGTTTTGTGTGTGTGTGTGTGTGTGTGTGTGTGTGTGTGTGTGTGTGTGTGTGTGTGTGTGTGTGTGTGTGTGTGTGTGTGTGTGTGTGTGTCCACCACGTGTGTATTTTTTTTAATGGCAGTTTTGGACACTGGAGACCTATGAAGATGTTTTTGGCAAGCTTTCTACTTCAGATTCCCACCTCTATGACGTTCCTTCTTTCCTGAGCCATTGCATTGTGGCACCTTAGCATGTCCCTTCACTGGATGACTCATGATTCCTTGGGCAAGAAGAATTCTACTGCCATATGGACTATGATTCCCCCCCTCCCATGACTAGGGGGTGGGGCACTGGTTCATTGTGCAGGTGCAAAGTGCTGTTTGAGCCAGCTATGCCTCTGGCAGCAAGAGTGAAACACCCCACTTATGTGGTAGTCATCCATGTGGTGGTCATCCCTATTTGCCCACCCATCTAATACAGCTTGTCTCATCATTCCAGTAGCCAGGGCTAATGAGATAGCCATACCATTTGCATATTCCCAGGCCCTTTTCTTTGGAAGAGGCAAGTAGACAGTGACTTGTTATTTCTCCCCCTCAAGGTACTTGAAAGTAATTATCTTATCCCTCACTGCCTTCCTTTGAGTCTGTACATGTTACGCTCTTCTAGTTTCCATAAATGTATCACCAAATACTTGCTCGACACAGCACAGTAAATCAGAAGCCACGAACTGCTGCAGTGAAATTCCTTTTATTTAAAAACTGTTCAACAAATAAAGTAGTTGAGCGCTTTCATCTAGTACTCCTAGATTTCATCAGAACATTAATTTGATGTATCCTGGCTATTAAATAGTCAAATTACCCGCCAAAAATACTAATAAATTAGCTTAATTAATTATTCCAATATAATATATTCTTAAAGCTCTACATACATTTTAAAACCTTGTAGTTGTTATACTACATAAAAACCATACAAAAAGCTATGTAGGTAGTATATACTATTCTAGATACATAGACAATAATTTATAGACAATAATTTATACAATAATATCATATTTTTGTGCTCTTGTGCAAATGAATAATAAAAATCTAAAAACCATGAACAAATAGGTGTTTCATATAGATGCATCCATTTTCATTGTATAATTGTATCTAACCTATCTAGTGTGAATGACATTATGTTCTTAACAAAGGCTTAGTGGGTATGACCTCATTTAACCCAGGAAATGTAGCAGCTGCTAATCGCAACTGCCACTTAATTTCTTTTTCGCCCACTATAGCCTTTATGTTACCTCCTCTAGGGTTGGGGCTAACCACCTCCAATATTCCAAACTTAAAGTTATTGCACAATTCATTATTTATTATATGCCTAGATAATGCATTATTAACATCTTTCCTTTTTATGCAATATAAGTGGTCATATATCCTGTTTTTCAGATATCTGTCAGTCATGCCAACATAATAATTCTCACATGTGTCACAAATGGCCAGATATATAACATGCCTACTGAGACAATTCCCCTTCTTAAAATAAATCTTAGTTCTATTTTTATCCTTTAAAGTAATTTGACTATTTAATAGCCAGGATACATCAAATTAATGTTCTGATGAAATCTAGGAGTACTAGATGAAAGCGCTCAACTACTTTATTTGTTGAACAGTTTTTAAATAAAAGGAATTTCACTGCAGCAGTTCGTGGCTTCTGATTTACTGTGCTGTGTCGAGCAAGTATTTGGTGGAACTAGTAGAACTCAGGAGCTTTCCCTTTTTGTTCCATAAATGTATGTTTAATTTTTAGCTGTGACCTCATTTTGCCTTAATTTTTGAAAACCGCCTACTACGTATCTTATTACCACCTGACTCATTTTACATTTCTGAGTAATAATTACAGTACTGTTGATCACAGCCTTAGAAAAGCTGGTTCATAGCCTAAAGCCTGCTATACAAAATAAAAATGGAAAATTTCTTAACAACTGTTGTCACCTTGAAATCCAGAGCCACTAACTCATTTTTGCCTTATTTAACTGTTCTTTGCACCAAGCGTGCTATAAACCTAAATGCCTCTTTGAAGTCCTCAGTCTCTCGCTCTCTCTGTCTGCTACACCAATGATCTGGCACAGGTTTTTTATTTTAATCAATTAAGTTACACCAAGCAGGTACAGCTATATTCATAACAACCATCCAGGACAGAAAGGGAGCTATAGTCATTGCCCTATGATGGTGCGCTGCTCTCTTTTGCATCCTTCAGAAGGTCATAGTGTAGATGTTATATCTATTAGCTTCCTCCCAAAAGTCACCTAAAATCATACAGTAGGTTACATCTACAGTGCTGACTTTTCTGTCCCAAAATACTACCACCCTACTGCCTGACTGGCTGCCAGGCTCTGTTAAATCTAAAGGCCTTCTTTTGCATGACGTTTTTTTTTTTGTTAGGGCTGTCTGCTTCCAAGTTTCTTGATACTATCTAGTCTCTTAAAAAACCTCAATTAAATCGGTCAGACTTCTTATCGTGGCTAAACTTTGGGCTAAGTCCCATTCCATTCCTGATTTACACTTATCAGTACCCTAGTACATTAGTTTTGCTGGCCAGTACAATCTGTGTTCAGTCAATGTCCCTTTGTCTGGTGTAACTGCTCTTACATCAGTAAAATATCTCCTAACTGGGCCATGCTTCCACTGAAATGTGTGATGTAATCAGACTAAGTAAAATTCCCATCATTTCTTAAAGCTCATCCATCTGCACAAGGATGTGCTTTGGTGAAAGTACATAAGTCTGGTACTTGGCTCATCATAAATACAACAGCCTTGTGCTTAATGTCCTGTAAAATAAACACTGTTCCCACAACAGTTCAGATTGTTGTTGCTTATGTAAAATATCCTGTTACTTAAACTGTTCATTTGTAACATGTTTTCCTTGCATTCTCATATTGTATAGCTGTACATGTGTCTTGTTGTCATTTTCCTTTCAGTATATTGTCTTTGTGGTCTGACCTAGGTCAGACCAGAGAATGGTACTCAGTGCAGTATACTTGCATGGTTAAACAAAAAAAGTTTCCCCTGTATTTCTTCAATACACTAAATCTTAGAAGTTTCTTGCTCATTTAATGCAAAACAAGAGATTGGCTCAAGACCAATGTGTGCTGTTCTAGATTGTCTCCCTCCCTTAATGTCATGTGAAATCGAAGCACTATATGTAAGTTCAGGGCATGTGGCAGTCTTGCCCTCAACATAGGGGTTTGCAGCTGGATCACTTCCTGTAAAAGCACTTGTATGTAATAGGCAGCTTTCATTGATTTGCAAGTAAGTATACAACTGGATTTCCTGGTAGCACATTAGAAGCAGTGGCTGTATGTCTCTTCTCCATTTTTTCTGCTTTGTTTTGTGCTGTGTAAGTATTGGTTAACTTAACCAACTTAACCAACATAAAGTCCTTCCAGTTTACTAAAGAGATCCAGTTATGCAAGTTTTGCGTGTTCTGGTTAAAAGCACCCACTGTCTAGAACGAAAGTTAGAAGTGTCAGATAGTAGAAACTTCACTGAAAAGGATCATGAAGACAGATTTTAAAGACACCAGTACCATCTTGCCAAATCGGGTTTGATTGCTCTAGAACTGTATTTAGCTAACCCAGGCAGAGTAAAGTCCTTGGCATATGTGTCAAAGGACATCAACAACTGCAGACAGAAACTGAAAAATAAAAATCAAAATGGATATTCTTAGTCATGTCCTCACCTGCCACACAGTATCAGCAATCACTCTCACTCACTCACTCACTCACTCACTCACTCACTCACTCACTCACTCACTCACTCACTCACTCACTCACTCACTCTTCTGTATTGGGCATTTTCAACTGTTTTGGTTAACACTTCAGTCAAACTTATAAGCAACATCAGTACCCTACTAATACGAGGACAGGTACCCTACACTTTCCCCAGGTGCTAAATCACCTGGCATTATAGCCGTGACAGGCTTTGTAAGAGACAAATGTGTAGTACATTACTTCTGTTTCCTATTTTTTCAGCTGCATGACATGGTTTCAGGCAGACATTAACTCTTATCTAGCAGTACACCTCTAATCTGTTTGTACAGCCTCACAGTTACAGAGCTGATTTATTGAAGGCAGATAATCTGGTTATACAGTTTGCACAGAGTTTATAATTATAGACTTTTAATAGTGTACAGTTTATTAACAAAAGTGTTTATTTCCTCTTTTTATTTTACCTCACACTAAGCACACACCCTGACAACTAATGACTTGACACATTGCTGTCTCTTGAGACATTACTGTGTGGCAATGACTAGTTATTAACACCATTTAGATGCATATAGGATTCCAGTTTACTGCTGCAGCTAGTGGACTGACGTCTAACTTCTAAGATTAACAGCTGTAGCATTGTCTGGTGTAGATAGCAAACACACACACTCAGACATCCACACACACACATACAGAAAAGTGAAATTACAAGAAAGTATACAGAATAAGGAAGGTGTTCATCATGTTTTCTGATTTGCGGGCGACATGTTCAACACCCAAGTGAGGAGGGACTTCTTTGCTACCTGGTTGTTGAGACTGGAGTTCTGTACCATAGTTATTTAGCAGACTGCAAGTCCAAGGAGGGACAGGAGCAGTAATCGAATAGATGGAGAGTAGCATCAACGGGGTGGGGTTAGGCAGGCAAGGGTGCAAAATGGTTTAACTTTGGAATTTTATGATTGTTTTTGACTTAGCATTTATTGAAAATAAATACTTAAAATATTGCCCCCCCCCAAAAAAACTACAAACATCTTTTTTGCAGGGGGCAAGCCCTCCATGCACCCCAAAATTATGTTACCAACTCCAAGGTCATACCACAGTGAAGAAAGGACCCCCCCCCAAAAAAAAAACACACAGCTGGCTTGAACAATATGATAAACATTGTGACAAAGCTCACCACAACATTAAATTTTCACACTTAAGCCACTCAACCATCAGGACAGCAAAAACACATAGTTAAGATATGTAAATTATGACATGCAGCTCACTGGATTTGATAGACTGCGGCATCTCCTGACTTCAAGTCATTCATATACTTGTATGTTTTCGAGTCAGCCTTATTTTGACCTGACCTATGGTTTAGCCTGCTGCTGCACTCTTTTCTTGAGTGCTGATTTACTGTGCCAGTAATATGCAATGTTCAGAGTGACTAAGAAGGTTGCCCTTCATCAGACAGATGAGCACATTACATTAAATGACTGGCTTTGCTTGTAAACTGCAATTTGCCATTGCTGGAATACTGTGTTTCATTCATTTCTGCAGATTAGATTGCCTCTTCAAAAAGAATTAATCATTACTTCCCGAACACCTGCTGTAGATATTTGCTGTAGATCTGCTTCAAACACTTGCAGGATGCTAATTAATTATACAGAATTAGGAATAGAAGTGCCACTGTGAATAAATTCCTTATGCATCAAAATATATAACTAGAAACAAATACAGAATGCAAAGGAGAAACAAGGCAGATATATAAGCCAAATTTATTAATGGGTAAGCACTTTCACACCCAAAACTGGTGCTTCATCAGACCAACAATACGAAACACACATCAACTTATATATAAGAGCATAATTTTAATCAATTAACCCATTAGCATCAAGTAGCCTATCAACAAACTAAGAGTAATTTAAATACATATCATATGACTATATGAAAGTACCTATCATCATATCTAAAAGCAGGGGTGTGTGCACATCAATAGCGTAAAAAGACAAAAGAAAAGTTTGTCACTTTAAAACACTTAAAAATCTTCATATATTTAAAAAAACAATATATATTCAAAACTATATATATCACATATATTACCAAAACAGTACTAAGTGAGTGTGCTTTCAAATATGGTTTAATTGAAACCATTTCATTTAAACCAGGAGCTCGATCAGCTTGCAATTTCATTATCCACCTAACTTCATATTGTTCTATGATATTTTTAAGATCACCTAAGTGTAAGCTTTCACTTAAACATTCTATGACTCTAAAATTAAAAAAAGAGCATCACCGAGTTTGATTATATGTTTAGCTAAGGAGCTTTTATCCGAGTCTTTCTTATGTATCACAGTTAAATGCTCTCTTATTTGCTATCTTAAAGAGCAATTCATCTTCCCAACATAGAATGCACAACATTGTTGACATACAGCCAATTAAATTACATTTTTAGTAGAGAAGGTAGCATTTACATTAAATACAAAGCTCTTATTAGTTAACGGATGGATAAAGTTGCTATTAGCATTTAAAACATGATAAACATTGCAAGTTCCACTAGGGATAGTACCCTTATGTTATAACAGATGTGACAAACTATTATCATTATAGCACAAAAGCCTTTTCAGGTTTTTCTTATTTTTAAAATGAAAATGCAAATATTCACCTACAACATTCCTAAGCTGATAATTAGACTTCAGAATGAACCAATTCTTTTTAATTATCTGACAAACTCTATCAACATCATTTGAACGTTGTAAGCCAAAAGATACTACTGAATGACGTTGCAATGTATTAGAGGTAGAAGGGCACAGAGTCTCAGAATCTGAAAAGTACGGCCTTATCTACTACTTCTTAAAGTGTCAGCATCATTAATCATTGTCTCCACTTCAACTATACTATATTTACGATCCAATAATTCATTTTGAAATTTAGTAATATTATGCACGAATCTGTAATCATTTTAATTTAATCTAGATATACGCATCACTTGTCCTTCATAATGTTAGTATACACATGGAATGGATGCATACTATCTCTACGAAGGATGTTGTTTCTCCTACAACTCTTTCTGTGTAAGGCTATACTGAATTTCCCATTAGAATCTCTAAGAACTGCTACATCCAAAAACATCTATTTGTGAAAATGAATATTTATATGTCAAACTTAAAAAAATCAGTTGTTTGATATAAAAAATTTATAAAATTATCTAAGGACTCAAGAGTGCCCATCCTTAACAGACATAAATTGTCAACAAATCTACGATAGAAGCCAATGCTCTGAGCGAATGAGTAAAGGCTTGCATTATACCCACATGGGGATATGAATCTTTTAAAAACTGCTTGGCGTCACAATGAACATTAGGAAAGAGATCTAAAATTTGGCTTAAATTTCTTTCAACATAAATTGGTAGTGGCTCTGTTAGCCAGCCTTGACCTGAAACTACTGGTTCATAGGAGGTTCTACAACATTTTTATGTATTTTAGGCTGGCCATATAACAGGTACTGTAGAAATTTAACAAAGAAGTAATTTAATAAATCTATAGAAATTATATTGCTTAAAAAACAGTCATAAAGAGATTTATGTACATGGCTACACATTAAGTCAATATCAGACAAGGAAATGACAACATAAACTGCTTCATTGCTCAATATATCATGCATTACTTTTAAATAAAAACACTTATCCATGATGACAATACCGCCGACTTTATCGGCTGGATGAATCAAAATAATGTCATCATTCTGTAATAGCTTTAAGGCTTGATATTCATCCCTACTTAAATTACAAAATATTTTACCTTTATATTGTGAATTAAATAATTCAATTAAATCAAGTTCACATATATTTCAGAAAGTTTCAAGTGCAGGGAGTCATCTTTGGTATATATATATATATATATATATATATATATATTTGTGTGTACTAGGTCTTTTAAAAGGATTTTCAGTACATTTACCTTTGGACAAACACTTTATCATGATGTTACATGCAAATATCTTCATATCAAGAACAGTAGAAGTGTAATCAGCTCCAGAAGCTGGAATGAAAAACAAACCTTATTCCAATACTAATGTCTGATATTTAGTAAGTTTCTTACTAGATAGATTAAAAATTAGAGATTTTGTCATGGTTCCCACATTCATTTGATGTCCTGATTGGAGCATCGATCCACTGACGGCAGTCTCTGCTTCATTGAGATAGTATGCATCCGTCCCATGTGTATAGGGACAAGCGATGAGTATATCTAGATTAAATGAAGATGATCAAAGATTCATGCATGATATTACTAAATTTCAAAATTAATTATTGGAGCGTAAATATAGTGTAGTTGAAGTGAAGACAATGGTTAATGATGCTGAGACTTTAAAAAGTAGTAGGCAAGGCTGTACTTTTCAGATTCTGAGACTTTGTGCCCTTCTACCTCTAATACATTGCAACGTCATTCAGTATCTTTTGGCGTACAATATTTGAATGATATTGATAGAGTTTGTCAGATAATTAAAAAGAATTGGCTCATTCTAAAGTCTGATCAGCAGCTTAGAAATATTGTAGGTGAATGTCCGCATTTAAAAATAAGAAAAACCTGAAAAGGCTTTTGTGGTATAATGATAATAGTTCATCACATCTGTTATAACATAAGGGTACTACTTTCCTGTGTGGAACTTGCAATGGTTGTCATGTTTTAAATGATAATAACCAATTTTATCCATCCATTAACTAATAAGAGCTTTGTATTTAATGTAAATGCTACCTGCTCTACCAAAAATGTAATTTATTTGGCTGTATGCCAACAGTGTTGTGCATTGTATGTTGGGAAGATAAATGGCTTTCTAAGAGAGCGGATAAGAGAGCATTTAACTGTGATACATAAATAAGACTTGGATAGAAGTGCCTTAGCTAAACATATAATCCAACTTGGTGATGCTCATGTTTTTAATTTTAGAGTCATAGAATGTTTAAATGAAAGCTTACATTTAGGTGATTTTAAAAATATCACAGAACAACATGAAGTTATTTGGATAATGAAACTGCAAGCTGATCAAGCTCATGTCTTAAATTAAATGGTTTTGATTAAACCGTATTTGAAAGCATGCTCACTTAGTACTGTTTTGGATATATATGTGATTTTTGTAAGCATGATTCATATAGTTTTAAATATATATTGTTTTATAAATATATGAAGATTTTTAAGTGTTTTAAAGTGAAAAACTTTTATTTTGTCTTTTTATGCTATTGATGTGCACACATAACTGCTTTTAGATATGATGATAGGTACTTTCATATAGTCATGTGATATGTATTTAAATTATTCTTAGTTTGTTGATAGGCTACTTGATGCTGTTAGGTTAATTTATTTAAATTATACTCTTATATTTAAGTTGATGTGCGTTTTCTGTTGTTGGTCTGATGAAGCACCAGTTTTGGGTGTGAAAGCATTTACCCATTAATACATTTTGCTTTTATATCTGCCGTGTTTCTCCTTTGCATTCTGTATTTGTTTCTAATGAATTATACAACAGGCAAAGGCATTATTTTTGGGGCAGCAAATTGCAGATATGTTTTTTATGGGGGGTGAGATTCTTAAAATGGCAACTGAAATATGTTTGTGGTTCAAGATGGAAGGGCCCAATTTCTTTCTCAAATCTGTCTGTTAATATTGTCTGGCTATTTGAATTAGTAAGCGGAGACAGAGAGTGTTACTTCTGATACCTAGCTATTTTTTTTTACAATGCCAGTTCATGCTCTAGCCATATGTTGTGCACCAACATTTACTTTATTGTAAAGCCCTTCTTCCAGACCTTCTCTATGGTTTTCTTACTTGTATTTCCATATTTGACCGTTTCATCATTTTAGATGTTTCTTTCTCTCCTATATGTTTCTAAGAATGCTGTACTTAGCAGACAGATACTGTTTTACTAGATTGCATTCTTTATCCAATTATTTTTAGCACAATGTTTACCCCTTCTCTTCTTCCCCTTCTTTATATATTAAATGTGTCACTCTAGACTTTGATTTATAACTCTTCTTCAGGCAAGTCCCAAAGTTATTGGTTGGAATTTTCTAAACAGACTTATCCTGAGATGTTATAGTATGAAATATTTAGTAACCATATCTCATCCAAAGTGCTCTGAACTTGTGGTCCTGACATCAGAATTAAAGTTGTAACAGTGTCTCACATGGAATTAAATAGGTATTCCCCCTTTTGGCTTAGCATCTCTGTGTTGGTGGTTTTCATACTTAAATCAGTTGTCATAAGACATGGAATAAGAAAAACATAAAAGAAGTTCTTGGCTTTATAATCCTGAGACCCAGACGTGTTCCCAAAGACCCAGTGGGTCAGACACCTGAGAGTTCCCAGACACGATCCTTTTGACAAAGGTGCCATGATCAACAGAACAGTGATTACTATCCTGTATAACTGACATCTGAATCAACTTTATGAGATAGCAAGAACCGTTTCATGAAAGTAGAGGATTATGACTGGGTCACCAATTTTAAGCAATTTATTAGATGTTTAAGACAAGGATGTCATGAAATTTACCTTGAGAGTAGAGTGAAGCCTGCTCCATGAACCAACAGTCATGAAAAAAGTGTACAAGTGAGGAAGAGTTTTACAGCTTTGAAAGACATAAAACATAGTGCTGCCACACAGACAGTGGACAAAATCAGTGTCCCTCTGGATTATCATTTAAAAGTTTGGCATAACAAAATATCCAACACTTTTCAAAACTGTTTTTGATTCTTCCACTGTTCAGCATGGCAGTAACTACTGTTACACTGCAACATGAGACTAGAGCTTAACAGTGCTCAGAGTCAGAAATGCTTAACAAAAACTTGTTTAACACTTTTTTTAACATCAGAAAGGTGCGTAACAAGCCTCTCTTATTCCCAATTTAGGAGCATAGTCATGGCTGTCCTCCAACTACATAAATATTTTTCTTGCTTATTGTGACTTTGCAAAGATTCTACTGTACACTATACAGGCCAAAAAAGGACTGCACATCTTATAATCATTTCCAGAATGGGAATTGAAGTGCATATAGAGAGTTTTAAAAAATGTACATGCTCTATATTAAGGTTAAGTACACAATAGTTGTAGCTACATGTGACCTCAAAGATTATTGATCCCAGGTTAAACTTGTACCAGAGTTTGTTTAGTCAGCAATCATTAACAGCAGAAGACCATCTGCCTAGTTGTGCACACAATAATGCCCTCTTTTAGGACTGATCTTCCCCTTGCTTTTCTTGTTGTAATGACCAGAAAAGGAGTATAAGCAGCTGTTTAAGACAGGGATTAAGGACCAATAACTATCTTTTTAATTATTTATTTTGCCACTGTAGAGCTGCGGTTTTTTTTTGCTGTATACCAGTAGGCATTTTGCTGCATCATTCAGCCGGTATACACTGCTGTCTGTACTAAGTACGTGACATTCCTTGTTATACATCATCCTTGCTCTGTTTTCACTAAGAGTCAGGCATCTTTTGAGTAAAGGGTGACTAAAATTTTCTTTTGATAAAGTAAAATTTGCCCCTGGATAACATTTAGTTTGAGTGTTCTGATAGCATTATACATTCCTCCTTCCATATTCTTCTATTTATGGCCATTAAACCGAGGAGAATAAAGTACAGCTGGTATATAGGGTCTTATCAGCATGTTTAAAAGTTTCCACTTTCTGAATATCATGCTGCAGGCATTGCAGCTGACAAAAGGTTAAGTTTTGCTTTCTTTTCCATGGCTAATAGACTAACTGGACCTTTGTTATTTCTGTAGTTAAGAATGCTCTGTTGAAGAACAAGTTTCCATTTCAGTGTTTTGCACTTAGTTTGACATTTACTGATGTGGTAGTCAAGGTGAAAAGCTTTGGCATAGATGACAACAACAATGTAAACAAGGGAGTGCTGACTGACATATAAAAGCCATTTTATTGTTTATGAAGACAGTGAATAATAGCAGACATGAAATGTTTCCTCATTTCAGAACACTGAAGGCCTCTTTTACATATCCTAACCCCCAGCTCCAGTCAGCAGCATTTTATAGTTATTGCTTTCACAAGGTTCTTACTCCTTACTCTCTGCATACATTTCTTGGCTTCTGTCAGCCCCTAAGACTTTATTTATTTATCCATTTCCTGAATAGGTGGACTAGTGTATTGGACCTTTGTCATCTGTGACCAAAGCCAAAGGGAATGCAATAAATTACTTTAAACAGAAGACATAAAATAAGTATACATTAGATGTGGTACAAATAAAAAAATAGTAATTATAAAGACAGAGCATATTTTACCAAAAATAAAGTAAATGAGTTTTAAATCTTGCTAGTGGTCTGAACCATTACAAACAAGCAAACTTCTGAGTAGCATTTACTGGGAAGAGAGTGGTGAGAAGGCTGTCTAAACACTGCAGTGGGGAAAAAAGTCTGTCAGATTTCAGTGATAGGCACAAACAGGTTTGAAATGCATAAGATGTGAGACATTCCCTGAAGTGAAGGTCCATGTGTGGGAGGAGTTACAAAGCCATAGACATTGACTTTCAGATGGCTTTAAAGAGGTTCTGGCAAACCATGTGGTAACTGAGGAGTAAGTTGGAAAGAGAGAGATTGAGAGACTGCCTAGATTGTTCTCAGCAAGGGTGAGTAGTTGTGACCTCAGCTAGGGACAAAAAACAATGTTTAGTGCAAAGCTTTTGGGTCACAAACACCCTTCCTCACTGCTACTATCATGAAAATAAAACATACATTTAAAAAGGAGTTCTTAAAAAACACATGATTACAGCCAGCCTATCACAGAATAATAATGATACCTCTCCATATTACAGTATACACTTTGTAATGATGCATATGAATATGTAAAAAAATTATATATAATGTTGTATGTTTTACTTTCATGATGGTAGCACTAAGGAAGGGTGTTTGTGACCCGAAAGCTTTGCAATAAATGTTTTTTGTCTTTTGGCATTGGATTCTTGAGTCTGAATTCTACCACTGCTTCTGCACTCCATTTATTGCAGTACAGACTCTTTTTGTGACCTCAGCTAGGGACATTGCTGGAAAGAAGAAGGAACACTTTGAGGAATGCATGAGTCTGGTGATTACAGCCTTCCTTTATGACAGCACAGCTAGATGCAACTACTAGGACTGGGTCTGTTTAAGTGAGGATAAACTGGCAGATAGGTTCAGTGCTAACTTTATCCCTCTCTCATCCCCTAAAGGGCCCATCCTTATACCGGAAGAATGCAAAGTACCTGTAATCATGGCTGCACAGGTAAAAAACACAATCTCCAAAGCCAAGAATACAGCATCCATGGGATCTGACAACATCCCAGGCTGCGTTCTACACGAACTACAGAACGAACTGGCATGCCACCTAAGTACCATGTTCAATGATAGCCTCACCTCAGGCTTTGTGCCCACTGAATGGCGCACAGCAACAGTTATCACACTCCACAAAGGGGGAGCCACCACAGACCCTGGGAACTACTGCCCCATTAGCCTGATGAGCCTGGTCTGCAAGGCTATGGAGCGTATCATTATGAAACTTGTAAACAATGACATTGGTAATCTCCAAACTCTGGTCCCTACCCAGTTCGAGTTTGTAAAAGTCAGATCATGTCTCCTAAACCGGATAGACTTTTTTGAAGCGGTCACCAAAGCTGTAGATGAGGGTAAGGTGGTACACGCAGCCTATCTAGATCTCACCAAGGCTTTCAACACCATCCCCCACTCTGGAATTATAGACAAACTCACTAAACTAGGTATAAATCCCTATGTCACAGGATGGGTTGCCAACTGGCTCTCTGACCAAACACACACTGTGAAAGTAGCAGACTCTATATCCAACTTCAGACCTGTGACAAGTGGAGTACCACAGGGTTCAGTCCTAGGTCCTCTCCCGTTTGGTATCTACTTCTCTGAAGTACAGGTTAACGCAGAAGGTCTTTGGCTAACAAAGTTCACAGATGACGGCAAACTAGGAGCCATAATCAAATCTAACGATGTGGACATCCTACAAAAGGGCCTCACTGAGACAGATGCCTGGTGTCAAAGCCATGGCCTCAAGCTCAGTGCCAAAAAGTGCATTGTCATCCCTTTTGGTAAAAACTCTGTAGCCATGAACTACCACATAGGCAGTAGTCTACTTAACACCGAAAGTGTGATAAGAGACCTTGGGACACAGGTGGAAAGTAGTCTCTCCTTTGATAATCACATCGCCACAGTAGTCAGGAAATCCTTCTATGTGGCACACCTCATCACAAAAGGTTTCTCATCCAGGAAAAAAGAGGTCATTGTTCCCCTCTACTCATCACTCATTAGACCCATTATAGAGTACAACACCCCTTTTGTTATGTACCTCACAAGACATCTACAACAACTGGAAAGGCCACAGAAATACCTCACAAAGAGGATTACCGGCCTCAAACAGATGCCCTATGCAGACCGTCTCAAAAAACTCCAGCTTTACTCTATCACATATCGCCTACTCAGTGGCAGTCTCTGTCTAACATACAAAGCAATGTCAAACCCAGAGCTGTTGGACATGCTCCATGTAAAGAAATCCCAATCCCTCCATGCTACACTCTCTAGGGACCTAAACCCTGTCACCACAATAAACAGAACATGCTGGAGGGATAGATTCCTGTCTCAGAGACTTCCCATACTCTGGAAGAAACTACCTATCTATAGCAAACAAAGCTCCTCATTAGCACTCTTCAAGAAAAATCTTGATGATTGGATGGGAGATAGGAAATTCACCCCGGGGATCACTTCTGTGGCTCTGCTTGACAGGGGCACAGGAAAATAATTTTCTTGGGTGGCAAAAGCCAAGGTACTGTTTGGCTAGGCTTATATAGGCCTTAGGGCCAATAGCCTAGTACCTACCTATGAACCTATAATTAAATGGTTCTGAAATGGCAAGAATGCAAAAATGGATGAGTTGTTGGCAGGGATGCTGAAGGCACTGGATACTGTTATGATATTGGGGTACAGCATCTCTTCAATGTTGCAATGGAAATGGGACAATATCTGCGGATGGACAAACTGGAATGGTGGTTCCCCGTATTTGTGCAGGAAGAGATGTGGCATTATTGGCATTATTCTTGCCATTAAGTTGTATATGTTCATGATGGTCACGTGGCTCCAACTAGTACATTTCTTGTCACCTTCCAGTTTGTGATTTTTGTACACAGGAGATCAAGGTGCAGCTGTGGCTTGGAAAGTATCCTGTTTGGGGATATAAAGGTTGCAGCATTGTTGCTTGCAGATGGTATGACTGTGATTCTGTTTTCTGGTATGTATTGAAGTGGGTTACTGTTCAGTATAAAAGGATGCAATGAAAGGCAGCACCTCCATATTCATTCCTGGAAGAATAGATTGCTGTCTGCAACTGTCTGGATGGCGCAGTGGTGCAGCAGTAGCATTGTCGCCTCACAGCAAGAGGTTCTCCAGTTTGATTCTTGGCTGGGGTGCCTTCTGTGTGGAGTCTGCGTGTCCTCCCTGTGTTTGTGTGGGTTTCCTCAGGGTGTTCTGGTTTCATCCCATGTTACAAAGACATACATCTGGAACATTTCTCCCCGAGCCTCCACTGAATATTGGCTCATTACAAGTCTGACTTTCCCATATGTTAAATAAATAAATAAAATTAAATTAAAAAACAATTATCCTAAGTATAGACATTAACTCTCCTAAGTCTTGTCCTCAAATGAGGGTAGAGAAGGTTTGGAAGACTAACCAGCATATGAGTGAAGTGGCAGATCCTTGTTAGATGATTGATGCCCCTGATTAACCTCAGAATTAAACAGAATGCATACAATAACACATAAAACTGGGTCCTGCAGAGACTGAAAACATCATAACACTGTCTATTTTAATATGGATTTTTAGGAGAAGTACATAACTGAGATGTTTGCTTCACATTGAAATTTGCAAGTCAGTTTACAATGCAACTTCACTTTGTTTTTTTTTCTAGCAGCTAAATAAAATGAGTTTTCATGACACTAGACATTGCACAATGAAGCGGTTAATCTCTTCAGTACGTTTCATTTCCCACAGTCACCTTAGAAGAAAGTTACCTGACCTTCTGGCTTTGATGGAAGAAGAGTGGCTTGATATTATGGCTTCAGCAGAAACAGAGCACACAGACTGGGATTCATAAAAGCTTGCTGAGCACAGCCTTCTCTACTCAGATATGCAGAGCTGAGTAAGAATAAGATTCAGAGACATGGATGTGGTGCATGACACTAATTTGCACATTGTTTAGTCTCCCAGCTGAGCAACTGAAACAAGTGCAGATGGGTGCCCTAGCAATGTATCCTACCACATAGAACTAAGTGTCTCTAGCCCTACCACGTAGAACAAGTATGTACAAAGTGTCTCTTAGAAATACAAACACACACACACACACACACACACACACACACACACACACACACACACACACAATACTCTGTGCAGAGATACCTACCCAAGTAGCTAAGTAAGGAAAAGTAAGTAAAACAGAGTTCCTGCAGTTTGAACAGCAATTTTCTAATCACTTTCCTCCTGCTCTGACAGTCCTATAGAAAATAATCTGTGTGTGCTTCTATGGGAGCATCTTGTCTCATCGAATGTAATTTTGGGGAAAGCAAAAACAGAAAGTGCTCTTCACTGAAAGTACTTTTGCTGACGGTGGAGTTTGTTTTTTTTCCACTGATGTGTGACCTCATAGTTGGTATATATAAGTCCAGGGGAATGTGGGGGGTGCCCCCCTTGCAAAAATTAAATCTTTGAGTTGTTTGAAGATGGTTTCAGTGAACGGTTTTCACTTTTTTCCCATTCACTGAAATTGCCTATGATGACTCGTCATGAATCCACTGCTACATAACTTTTATACTGTTCTACAGTGAACTTGTGTAGCTGTCTCTGAATCATACTGAACTGTATGATGTGTAGAACATTGTTAGGGGGCACTATACTGGTTTTCATAAAGGAAGAAAGGAAGGAAGGAAGATTTATCATATCCAGCCAGTAAAATATTAGAAAGTATAGGGAGCTAATCTGACTCCTTCCACAGAAAAAAATGGGTCAAGTCTAAAAATTAAGGTGAACAGTGTAATGGCACCTTTTCGGAGTCAACCTGAAACTCTTGGAGAGCTGAGGGGTAAAATATTTTTAATGTTCATACCCATCTTAGCTGCACTACTAAAGAGGGCATGGGAGTCTAAAACGTAAATGTTTCCTCACTGTAATAACAAAAGAAGCCAATGTATTAACTTTCAAATAAACCAAATACAAAGGAAATGCAATCAAAAATAATAAACAAATAATGGAAAGTAACGGGCCACTACAATCTGCAGCCCAAATTCCCCCCCCGGACCTCAATAAAAAGTAGCCAATAAGATACATGCTGTGGCTTAACTTAAGCACTAGGGAAAGACAAGTCATATATACCAGTCATATGCCCATACAAAGAAGCTATTAAGAATTGTCCAGTAGGAAAAACAAGCCATCCTAAAGTAAACAATCAGGACAGCAGAAGGGAAGGGTCTTGCTAAGCTAAGTTACAATCCAAGGAAGCTACTGAAGGAAATCTGTGGCCACAGCTCGCACTTCAGCCATCTATACTTTCACACTCAGTATGCCCTCCTCCCTTTCTGCTATGGGCCATGCCAGTTTTACTGTACATGTCCATAAACTCATAGTTGATTTAGATGGTAGCACCACTAGCCTGTGGTTGTTGTTTTCTACTGTGTCAGTACTGCCATCATTTCATGCTTTTTACTTTTTTTATGTGTCTTTAGTAATTATCCACACTTACCCTTGTCTGCCTTGTTTTGTCCCAGACTTCTGTTAATCTTAGATAGTGCAACCTGTGGTTTCAGCAACAGTTGTCATTCCACACAGTTTCCTTTCCCTTTGGCCAACATCTTCATTACTGCAGACATTACCACTGGCCAGCCAGCTCTGCTTCTCCTCCAGTATTCAGCTTTCATTAACCCCCAGCATCCACAGCCAGGCACCTCTTCAATTGGGCAATAACTATTAGCTTTTTTAATATAGACAATTGTTAGCTCAATTGTCCTCTCCCTTCCACCTAGATGGTTGTACTTGGTCTTTAATTAACTTCCTTGATAATATTTTGGCTGTTATAGGTTCATTTCTTGGATGGTATATGTCCAGTTTTCCCTTGATACTGGGTATTGGCCATGACTGTTCAGATTCTTGAAGGTCCCACTTTCTGTCTACATTCCTGGCCCTCTCTGCAGGATGGCAGGCTTTCTTTTAAACTCCTTTAACCTCTCTGCTGTTAAGCTTGAGGCTTTGTTCTTTTGTCACCTGCCCTTTAGCCCACATGTTTCAGCAAGGGAGAGACTTGAACCCATACCCTGGCTATTCCTGATACAGTTATCTAGTTGTCACCTCTAGTGGGAGTCATTCCTCCCTATATGATGTTTCCTACCAATGTACTACTCCACAGGAAGGAGCATATTATGCAGCTAGTCTCCAGCCCTAACTGTTTAGGCATTATTTAACAGCTAAATTGGTCCAGATGTATATTTTATAAATTTTCTGGCCCAGTGCACATTGGTTCTAGAATGTTCATCATTCCTTGCATTTAGTGTATGATTTGGCTTCTGGCATGAAGCAGCACTCTTACTCCTACTCTCCTCTGTCATGATTAACAGGCTTTGTTACCTGCCTTCCACCATTGCTTATATTTCCATTAGTAGTTTTCTTGGACTCCGGTCCAAGCTTAGCTGGACTCACACTATCCTTCTCATTGGTTACTTCAGGATAGCTCCCTTTTCCTTAAAGGCAATTTTTATTGGGACTTCCAAGATGGCTACACATTGAGTAGCTGCTTAATTCTGGCTCTCCCAGTATGAAAACAGAAACTTAGCAGAGAAAGCCAGTAGACTCGGATTTCTGAGTAAATATCAGTAACTAACTGGTAAGTGCACTGCCTGGATGCCAGAAAAAAAGAAATACAGAACACCTGAAGGAAAATCAGCTACAAAAGGTGATGAGAAAACACTGATGGGAAGGTACTGTAGCTATTCAGCAAAAAGAAGTACAAGCTCCAGACATGACTTCCAGTAACATTGATGAAAGTATAAAGCAACTGCATAGAGACCTGACTAAAATAAATGAAACACTGATGGAGTATATCAACTGAAACAATAAAAGGCTGGTAAAAATGGAAGAAGCTTTAAACAGATACTAAGATGAGATGAAGAAACTGCAAAACTCAGAGGTCAAAATGAAGAAAAGGCTGGCTGAATATGAGACTGCACAAGAAGAGATGTTTCAAAAAATAATATAATTAGAGGACAAAGCACGTACAAAAAAACTCAGATTTTCTTGCTGTACCTGAGAAGCTGGAAGGAACAGACTGTATTAATTTCATGAAAGCACAAATAAGCAACTGGACTGGTATTCCACACAGGAATTGTTAAATGAAAGGACACATTGTGTACACTCCAAACCTGGCTATGAGAAAACAACCTAGACCTTTAATAGTAAAAATGCAATATTACCAGCAGGAGTTGATTCTGACAAAACTGTGACAAAAGGACAAAGTACTAAAAGTGGGAGACAGAAGAGTATTTGTGGTGAATGACTACTCATTGTACACCAGGCAGAAGAAGAGTAAATATATTCCATTATGCATGGAAAGTCAAGAAGCAGGTGCATACGTCTCAACCTTTTAGCACATGAAATCTGGACAAAACCTGCCAAAATGGGGGGACAATGTCCCAAAAATAGGTACATATTTTAAATATTGCTCTAATAAACCTAGAAAGTTTCTAGAGTAACAGGGTTTGTTTTAACATACATTTTTCAGAAGGATATGAGGTCTGAAACTCAAATGTATGTCATTATTTAGTGATTTCAACCCTCAGTTCATCCCAGTGATTTGCCAGAAAACCACAAATTTTATGGGGAACAGGCCAAAAATATGAGCCAAAAATCTGGACATTATGCGAAAATATGTACAGTTGAGAGGTATGAGCAGGTGTGAGATTTAAACTGCTGTGCCCAGTTATCTTCAAAATATTTTTTGCTGGAGGAACACAAACATTTTTTGATGAAGTACATGCTGAGGAAGAAATATAAAAGTTTGTCCAACAAAAAGTGAGCTTTGAAGCAGAAGTAGATTCTGGTTTCTTGTTCTTTTGGTAATAAAGACCACAAATGTGGGTTTACAAAGAAATAATTATATTTGTGAAACAGGACAGATCAAGAAAATCTGGAAATATTGGCCTTGTTTGGACTTTGTTAAACTTGTAGGGGACTGTAAAGCACATGCCTTACTTCATGTCAGTAATGTTCAGAAAAACACTAAGGAGAGGGGAAGAGGAGAGAGAGATTTAACTAAGTGAAAGAAAATTTCTTTACAGTATTACTTAAGTGGTGCACAATTTTCTCTGCATGTTATAAAGTTTTTTTTTTCATTTTTAAGTGTAATGGGGATACTAATGTAAATATGTGCTTCTGTTTATTCTTTTTGTTTCTTTCTCACTTCTTTTTTCTTTCTCCTTGTACAGTTTTAAGAAATGTAGGCACCGCTATTTAAAAAAGGGATTTGGTTAAAAGAGCATGAAAAAATAAAAATTAGTGTGCTTTTTCTCATTCTTGCATAGGGGAATGACAGGGTAAGGCCATTAGCTTTATAAAGTAACAAGTATTAACAGAAAGAGAGTTAATGGTAAAGAATATTGAATATTATAAGGTCTTTTTATAGAAAACAGTCCAGTATTTGGTTCTCATGTCACTAACAGACAATCTGATAAAGAGAAATGGTTTAGAGAAACTGTTTTTAAGTGGTTTCCTTGCTGGGAGAGCTATAAAGATAAAAGAAAACCAGACAGCACTTAATAGAATCACAGGCTCTACCATGCGTCTTAGCATGGATAATCTTTTTTGTCTGTTTAGCTTGATTCTATGCATATGGATGTCAGTTTGGAACTTTTGTTCCTGTTAAGGAGGTACAACTTCAATATTTGAAGATGTACATATTTTTGTGTGTTATTATCAAGTTAGTATGTTTTAGGGGGTATTGGAGTGTGTGTGTATTTTTGTTTGAGGGTTTTCAATAAAAAAAGTTCTGCAAGATGTGACATAGGCTCAAATGGAGATGACAAGAAACGATCATATAAAATATTAACCTGCCAAACAGTGCATGCATGTAACACAAAAGCTTGAACTAGACATTTAACAAAAAAGCTGTTATACATAAAAGGTGGAAATAATAATCCCTCAAGAATATGATTCTTTCTATAATGTCTTTAAATGTTGATGGTCTCACAGATAAATATAAAAAAGAGTAGTGAACTATATTAAAAAATGTAGAGTGCAAATAGCTATGCTACAGGAGACACACTTAGAGAGAACTGAACATATGAATTTGATAATGAAACATTGTCAGTATGGTTATTTAGTGGAATACCTGGGACAAAGGAAAATAGAAGTACTTATCTTAAATGCAAGAGGAGCTCCAATAGTAATAAAAGAGGGAAAAAAGACAATAATGATAGATTTGTAGTACTAAGGGGCTACTGGCAAAAAAGGAGGATTACCCTAGCATGTATTTACATTCCATCATAAACTGCTATAATGGAGCTAAAGAAAATTCTGGGAGAATAATCAGCATTCAGCAAGGAATTTTACTTATAGCTGGGGAATGGAATTTGATTTGCAACAGTGAAGATGTGTCTGAGGGCCCAGAAGGGAAAGTATAACAAAGGAGGGTAGATTGTTAAAAAATGTATGAAAATATTTGGCATGAAAGATATGAATTCAGTATTAGGAATTCAGAGTGAATTCACACATTATTCCCAAGATACCAAAACTGGGCTAGGCTAGACAAACTTTACATGTCACAGGAACATGTGCATTTAATTGAAGGTCTGGCTGCACACCCAGTAACTATTTCAGATCATGTGCCAATAATAACTAAAGTAAAAACATAGGGTAATGAAATAAAAATAAGACATTGGCACCTACCTATCTGTTGGAAAGAGAGGAATTTAAGGAATGGGTAGTGGAAATTATTCAAGAGATATTAGAGAAGATAGAAACGTCTTCTGAAAATATAGCTAGGGAGTGGGATAAAATTAAAGTGGAATTGAAAAATAGGGTAGAAATAAAAGAAAGAGAGATAGGGTTAAGAAGTAACAAGAATTATTTAGAGGGACTGATAAATATTAAAGTATTGCAAAATAGGGGGAATCTCACAAAACAAGATGAGGAGCAACTGCAGAATGCTAAGCAGAAAATAAGGGATTACCTCAATAATATGCATAAGTTTAGAAAGAGTGCTATTAAGCAACTATTTTTTGATAATAACTCTAGAGCACAAAACTTTTTAGCACAACAACTCAGGCAACAGAAAGTAGAAATGGCTGTCATCAAGCTTAGGGAGTCTATAACAAGGAAGATTACAAGGGATCTTATAGAAGTATTAGAAATATTTTGGAAATTCTATGAACGTCTGTATAAAGCAGAGAAATCTGGAAATCAAGAAAAGGTACAAATGGAGATGTTTATGGGAGAATTAAATATCCCAAGGCTAGAGGGAGGGGAAGCTCAATTAGTAACAGTTAGGACAGGAGGAAATGAGATAAAAATGGTGATGTATAACCAATCTACAAGAAGGTCCCCAGGAATAGATGGTATTCATGTGGAGATATGGAAGCTAGGAGGAAAAAAACTGATAAAGATCTGGAAGGATTTGTTTAACAGTATTTTAAGGAGGAGGCGAAGAAGTACTAACATCCTGGAAGAGAGTGGTAGTAGCTATAATATCTAAAGAGGTTAAAGATCCATCAGATCCAGCTTAATATAGGCCCTTTTCAATACTAAATCATGATTATAAAGTGTTTAAGTCTATAATGGCTAAAAGAATGGCAAAAGTGATGCCAAAATTGATAGATATGGATCAAAGTAGTTTTGTGGAGGGCTGGCAAACATTTGACAACATAAACAGAACGCTGATGATCCAGAGGGAAGCAGAATGTAAGAAAATACACTGTTATTGGTGGGTCTTAAATTCAGAGAAAGCATTTGAAAGAGTAAGCTGGAAGTTTATGAGCAGGGCAATGGAAGCATTTGCATTCCCTGAAAAATTATAAGGTTGATTAGGAGGATATGAGCTGAAGGATCGGAGGTGAAAATTAAAATGGGCGGATTCCTCTCTGATAATCTCTGCTTGAGCAGAGGAATCAGGCAGGAGTGTTCTCTCTCCCCTTTCTTATTTATGTTATATTTAGAACCACTGGCAAAGAAAATAAGGGACTCAGAAATTCAAGAATATAATTGATATGGTAGTCGAGAAAACCTGTCTGTATTTGCAGATGACATTATTTTATGCCTGACAAAACCAAAAAAGGAACATTAAAGTGCTGTGGAACATATTGAGACAGTTTCAAACCTTTTCAGGATACAAAATGAATGAAGCTAAAACAAAAGCAATAGCGGTAAATTATGCACCCACATATTTATTTATTTATTTATTTATTTACATTTGTTGACCGGGAGTGTCCGACTGGACGTAGGTCCATTTTCAGCGGAGGCCCGGGGAGAAAAGCTCCACAGTTAAAATAAACAGACAGTAGTTACATTGGATTACATAGTGATTAACAATTTAACATAGCAATTACTTACAACATATTTACAGATGAAGAACATAGTACATCAGTAGACAACTAGAATCTTTAACTGTAAAGTACATAACAGACATTAACAAATGTTACAATAAGAAGTTCCTGCTGTATAATAAGTTTTAGGCTTATGAGCATCTGAGCTTGCTATAATCAATGTAGTTAATGGAGTGGAAAAAAGGTAGTAGTTGTATGGGGTGGGTGATATTAAGAGTGGGAGTTGCAAGGGCATAGCCAGCATGTTTTTAGGTGCGCTTTTAGTAAAGTTTTGAAGTGGATGCATGATGGTATGGAGGTAATTGTGGGTGGGAAGGAGTTCCATAATTTGGCTATGGTGCAAGAGAATAGTGCTTCACCAGCAGCGTTAATGGCTTTAGTGATCTGCAAGTGATTTTTGTTGCTGGATCTAAGTGGTCTGGTGGTGCGATAGGGTTGGAGTAGATTCTGGAGGGATGGGACATTTAGTGGATGGTTTACTAGTTTGTGGGCGAGTGAGAGTTGATACCATTGAAGGAGGTGAGGGAGTTCAAGCCAGCCCAGTTCCGCAAGTGAGAGATAGTGGTGACTACGGTAGGATGGCCCTGTGACGAATTTGGTGATTTTGTTGTAGCAGGTCTCTAGCTTGTTTAGATCACATTGCCTTAGGTTGGTATGTATTGGAGAGGCATAAAGTAGGGTGGAGATAAGGTGGGAATTTGCTATTGAAATCTTTGCTGCTTTGGTGAGAAGTTGCTTATTTCTGTACAATGCTCCTATTTTTTTGTGGACTTTTTTTATGGTCATGGATATGTGAATGTCAAATTTTAGTTTATTGTCTATTTCCACTCCTAGCAATTCGGTGTGTTTAGTTGGGCATATAGTGGTGTTGTCTTTTGCTGTGATGTTAAAGTGAGAGTTGTTTTGAGTATGTTTGTTGGGTTGGAAGATGAGTAGTTTAGTTTTGTTTGGGTTGAGTATTAATTGGGCATCGGATAACCAAGTTTCAACAGAGGAAAAGGCTTCCTGTGTGACTTTTTGCAGTTTGGGTAGGGACTGGGCTGAGCAGATGATGGTTGAGTCATCTGCATATTGTATGAGTGTGCCATGTTTGGTGGCAGAGGCTAGATTATTGGTGAAAACAGAGACGAGTAGGGGTCCAAGGATGGATCCTTGGGGAACCCCTATGGTGACAGGTAGTTGGGGAGATATGTCATTCTGCCATACAATGGATTGTTGGCGGTCATATGAATTGGTTCGGCAATATCTATTTTCATGGGGACATAATAAAAGGAAGTATTTAAGAATATGGATTAAAAATGATACCGGTGTGGCAACTAAGGATATGCGGGAAGAGCCTAAACGAAAGATAATACAAAAACCTGAGAAAATGGAAGTTCTGTTATACAAATATTGATAGAAAGATACAAGCAGTTAAAATGTTTTTAGTCTCTTTAGTCTTATACATTGGTCAGACAAATGTTTTATTAACCAGAGGAGAAGTTATGGATAGCAATTGATAAAGAGGTGAAGGATTTTATCTCAGAGGTAAAGATGGCAAGAGTCAAATGAGATAAGCTTATTCTTCCAGTAGAATAGGGTGGATTGGGGTTACCTGAGTTGAAGGGGTATTTCAGAGCAATACAGTTAAGGCTCCTATACATAGCACAAGGAGAAAACGATAAATCAAAGTGGAAAGAGATGATGATGAAACAGGGGGGAAGCTCAAGTAACAGGGAGACACTGGCATTTTGGATGTAGACCTTTAAGGAGAACAATAATAATCATACAGAATATTATATTCATAAAGTAGCAGAAGGTCTTCTAAGAACTAAGCCGACACAGAAATGGAGGAAGGAGATTCTGCTGATAGGGATGATTGCAATTAGGGATACAGACAGTAGGCAAGAGGGGTGGGAATATATTGGAGAAAACTGGCAAAGGAACCAATGTATGGGGAGCAATTAACTAGAGAGGAAAAGGTAATAGAATGAGCAGACACCAAGTACTTATTTGGACTGCAGGCTGAGATTGCCTTCCATATCAAGGACTGTTATCAGAGTATAGGTAAAGAGAAAGAAATAGGGGAGGTCCTAAATGAAACACCAGCACTGGTAGAGTTTTTTAGTAGAATATAAAACTGAAGTTGCCATTAAGAAAGAAATAATTAGTAAAGCATATAAAATATTGCATTACAACTGTAAGAATCAATCAGAGGAGGTTAGGAAAAATTGAGAAGAAAGATTAGATAAGCAATTCACAAAGAAACAATGGGGATATATGTATATCTCCAAAATATGCAACAAAATCTAGAAGATTTAGGATCTTTGCCTGGAAGTGTTTACACGGGTATTTTTATACCCCAAGCAGACTTCAAAATATTTTTCTGCAGGTAGACAGGAAATGTTGGAGGTGTCATGGGGAAGAAAGAGGTAATTGGGAACATATTTTCTGGAAGTGTAATTGGTCAGCAGGCTTTAAAGATTCCCTCCAGATTTCTCTGTTGGAGATGCTGGATGAAAAATTGAAGTAACTAGGGAAATGTATTTTGAGCTATGATACAGAATCTGAATTTCCCAGACATAGTAAGGCCTTGCTGACTCTAATTATGATGGTCGCCAAAAAAGCAATTACTAAAAAATGGAAATCAAAATCTAAACCAACTTTACTAAAAGCAGCAAAGATAGTAACAAAGATAAAACACCTGGAACTGGGATCTCTAGGAAAAGGGTAGGAGCAAATTACATAGGAAAAAAATGGTAAATTTGGGATCAATACATGCAGAGGAGGAAAGAGGTTTAAAAGAAGGCAGAATTTGAATGAGCTATGTAATGGTTGACAAACAATGACTGGATATGTTAAAAGTGATGTACAATGTTTGCAGCTACAGTTGTGTTGCATAGTTTGGAATGCATAATATTTGCAACTGAGATTGTGTCGCTATGGTTTATTTTCATTTAAATAAGTGTAACATGACCTGTGTCATATGTCATAATTTAATAAAGCTGTTTCTTGTTTTAAAAAAAGACAGTTTTTATTGATTAGACTTCTAATCCTTCCAGTGGTCAACTTGAATTTGTTCCCCATTGTAAAAATTAAGCCATAGCTGTCAGCTTACTGACTGTACTTCCTTGCGTGCCCAGTGGTGGGATTTGAGCTGTAGCTGGTATCCTGTTGGTCTCTTATTTTCACTTCTTGTGTTTAAATTGACTTGTACTGGTTAAGTGGTTCCTTAGCTATGCAACTTTCCTCTATAATTTGAAAATCAAGTGATATGATTTTTAATGACCAGCGATTGAGAAACATATTGTAGATTTATAGCTGATACAACCTTTGTTACTTTATTTGGCCAATGGCAATTATTCATCCCTAAATGAAGTTGTCTTGTCAGTTTTATTTTAAATTAAATATTGTAAAACATGCTGATTTCATTTTTCTTGTTTTCAACTAGATTCAACTACATAAACATACAGTTACAAGACTGCTTTACTCAGCCATTACAAAAAAAAAAAAAGAAAACGAAAATTGCAGAGTACCAGAATTTATTTTTCCTTTTAAACATGAAGCTGTATTTGCCGACATCTCTATCACCAATAAAGTTGCTAAAAAGTACTCTGTGCTGTGCAGTTAAGTGACTGTAACCAGGGCCATATCCAGCACTAGGCAAACTAGGCAGCTGCCTAGGACCCCATGCTGGTTGTGGGGTCCAGTCATAACATTAAATAAAAAAAGAAAACTTTTCTTACTTTGCTCATTGACTATCTACTGACATTAAAAAACCTGCTTTGCCCACATTCATGTCCTGTTGCTTCCTGCTTTCAGCCAATGAAACAGGCACAAACATGCATGTAGAGATGGCAAGAGATTTAGTTGTAGCAAAAATACAGCATTGTTTTTTACTTTCATTTTGAGTTATATGCTACAGCTTTGCAGGTATGATGAGCATTTGTTCATTATGAAATTGGACAGCACTGTTTTTTTTTACTTTCAGTAATGGCAGGTGATCAACAGAATTTATTTGGAGTTATAGGCTACATCATTATCAGATTGGACAACACTGGGTTTTGCTTTCACTAATGGGCAGGTGTTCACCAGAGAGTTTTAAGTTGGAGTAATATGCTACAGTGTTGCAAGTATGAGCGTTCAGAGTGTGTGTTTCTGTGTGTGTGTGTGTGTGTGTGTGTGTGTGTGTGTGTGTGTGTGTGTGTGTGTGTGTGTGTGTGTGTGTGTGTGTGTGTGTGTGAAATGCTCCACTTAGCTATGGGGTTTGCTCAAAGTCAAACCCAACTGACAGAACCAATGTCTTAGGCAAAGGCTCAATATCTGTTACACAAGATATATGTTGATGCAAAGTCTGTTGTTCTTTTAACTTTCAGGTGTTTTAAAGTAGTCTGTTAGTCTGACAGGGAAGACAGAGGGAGATCAAAAATGAAGTGTAGGTATTCTATAAGCATGTAAGCCCCAAAATATAAAACAGTATGCTATATGCAGTGATATTTATCATTTTTGTATGACTTGTTGGTTATTGAACAAAAGCTACTGCAACAGCATTTATATTGTCTATAATTGTTTTGCTTTATTCATTGTACTAATTAATGAATTAATTAAATTAATAGACCGGGATAGTGTAATATAGTTCTAGCAAAATTAAAAAAACAACATAGACGTGTTCACTCTAAAATTTATTAAAAAAATATATACCAACGCAAAGCTTTCGGGATATAACCTTCATCAGTGCTCAGCTCATGAATTCAGAAACAGTTATTATGTCAAAACTAAATTATATGACACAGTATTCCAATAACAACATACAAATAATCAACAATAATACATTTGTTTTCTAACTAAAACAGGCTTGATACTAATTGTATTATTCAAACTAGGAAAAGCATCTGCTTCGATAATATACCTTTTTTGTTAATGTGTGTATAAAAGTGCTATCATTAACAATATCTCTACAGCAACTGCATCCATGGCATGGAAAGCTGCCATGTTTACTGTTTATCCTGCCATTGGTCACTATCTGAAAATCTTTGTAACATAACCTTCTTTTCAAATTTTTACAATTTCTGTACACAAAACTTGGCTTATTATCTATAAACGATTTTAATTCAGGCATGGCGGTTAAAGTACCCCAATTCTTCTGAATACTTTTCTTAACATCATTAGTCCTCCTATTAAATGTGGTCACATTTCTAATTTTGCTTTTGTCATTCCTTCGTTGCTTATCAATGTATGACCCACCATCCACAGATCCAGCAAATAAAGGTTTTGCTGTTCCACTTCTTGCATCCAAAACTTATTTTATTATTTCATCTATCATTTTTTCATTACACCCTCTTTCTTTAAATTCCAAAGCCATTTCTCCCATTTACTGTTTACACTGAAATATCTTAGTATTCAGTCTACTAACCCTAGTAAACTGACTTTTTATAATTCCCTTGAAAATATTTGGAGCATGCATACTACTTCTATGTATATACTTATTTGCATGCATTGGTTTCCTATACACCATAGTACTAAGAACACCATTGTACTTGGTTAATTTAGCATCTAGAACATTAATTTGATCAGTGGAATAGCTCATTTTAAACTTTAAAACTCTGTGGTATTACTCAAATATTCAACATATGTATTCAATGTTTCCTCATTACCCCTCAAAATTAAAAAGCAGTCATTTACAAAGCGTTTATACCATAAAACATTAGCATTCAGGAAATTATTAGCACTAAAATATACTCATGTTACCATTGGTTTAATACCAAATTTGCCATAGGAGTACCCATGGCAACAACAGACACCTGAAGAAAGGGTTGTTTCTCAAAAATGAAAACATTATTAGTTAGGATAACGTCCATTAACTGACAAATATTTTCAATATCTCTTCCTCCCATACTAGTATTTAAGCAAAGAAATTGACGGATAGCATTCATCCCATAGTCGTTGGAAATAACAGTAAGAAGAGAATTGATATCTAATCTGACCAATAAGTAGTTAATAACTGTATTCCCATCATACCATTCATGTACTTTAAGCAAAAAATCACTAGTGTTTCTAATATAGCTATGACAGAGTTTTAAATATTTACCCTTTCTCACTATTTCTTCCCTTCCCTCAACTTCTACTACATACTGCTTCTCGCCTTCTACTTACTTAGTCCAACAATGTTAATGAAATCTCAATGGCTTCCACTTTATTCTCTTTCCAAACAACTTTTTTTCTTGTAAAAAGTCATACTTCATCTCTGCTAATATTTTTTTTCGCTTTTATTTCTGATAGAGTCTCAGAATTGTATACCATTAAGTTACCTTGTACTTGACTTCTTTTATGCCTATAATGTATGTACCTACATTTGTAAGTTACATTCTATCTCTGCTGATTTTTTTTATGTATGATAGATTCTATCCATTATATAGCATTACTGTACCGTGTACCTGATTTCTTTTATGCCCAAAATGTATGTATTTACTAATTTTGTAACTCTGTACTTGTTCTGTACTATTCTTTTATATGGCACTTTTCTCCTTGGGTCTTCACTGAAAATGGGCCTCCAACCCAGTGGACTAACCCGGTTAACAAAAAACTAATAAAATAAAATAAAATAAAATAAAAAATGTTGAAGATAGATTGACAATGGTTCTGTGACCCAACCCCTCCCAGAGACAATCGGTCTTGTGAGGAGATGGGTTACGGATTTATGTATTTTTGGTAACCCACAGATTAATGGACATACTGGACATGGTACAGTAAAATAATTGAAAAGATCTATAGATATGATATATCGTTCTGCAGTTACATCTCATAAATGGTCATATTCACATTCAAAATATATTACTTCACTTCAACAAAATAAATTTCTTTAAAGATTTTTTCTGATAAAAAAATCATACATACATTGCACATAATCCACCCTATTCATTATCACAATGCCACCACCCTTATCAGCTTGCTTAATTATGATGTCTGAATTCGACTGCAAAGATCTTAGTGCTTCATATTCATCAAACATTAAGTCATACTTCTTCAAATTGACCTTAGTTTCATATAATGCTCTAATCTCCCATACACATAAATTGAGAAAAGCAGTAACTACAGGCAGCCAATGGGAAAAACACACTTGATTTTTTACAAAAACTTACATCAAAACATAAAACAATCAATGATTGCATGAATATTTTTTTTTTGAAATGTGTGAATATAATTGGATTTTAATGTTTGAAGCAGATGCTTTTCCTGGTTTGAATAATACAATTAGTATCAAGCCTGTTTTAAATAGAAAACAAATGCAATATTGTTGACTCAATCTCACCTCCCTGTGTATAGTGTACTTTTCTTTTCATGTGTTAATTATCTAGTAGTCAGTGTTGTCCAATGTAATAAATAGTGTACAAGCATGTGTGACAGCTACCTAGATATTTATTTTTGTACTATAGTTATTGTTTATTCTTTAATATCTATCATGTATGTCTTTTTGTGTTTGTTTTCTCTTGTAAAAGAGCTGACACTCAAAATTTTGTTTAGGTAGCACTTGTGTTTCCTAAATGTCAATAAAGTTTCTTTGAATCTTTTGAATCTTTTTGATTGTTTGTATATTTTTATTGGATAGCTGTGTCATATGACTAATTTAGTTTCGACATAATAACTGTTTCTGAATTGATAAGGTGAGCACTGATGGGTATATCCTGAAAGCTTTGCATTTGTATATCTTTTTATAATAAATTTTAGTACGAACGTGTCTATGTTGTTTTTTTATTTTTGCTAGTTCTAGTTCCTGATATAGTTCACCATATAATTGTCCTTTTGTTCATAATTAAGCAAGCCAATGAGGGTGGTGCCATTGTGATAATGAATAGGGTGGATTATGTGCAATGTATTTATGATTTTTTATCAGATAAAAATATCTTTAAAGAAAATGATTTTGTTGAAGTGAAGAAATGTATTTTGAATGTGAATATGATAATTTATGAGATGCAACTGCAGAACAATATATGTATAGATCTTTTCAATTATTTTACTGCACCATATCCAGTAGGTCTATCAATCTGTGGGTTACCAAAAATACATAAATCCATGACCCATCCCCCCCATGAGACCGATTGTCTCTGGGAGGGGAATGGGTCACAGAACCATTGTCACTCTATCTTCAGAATTTTTTAAGTAAATATTTAAAACTCTGTCGCAGCTATATTAGAGACACTGGTGATTTTTTGTTTAAATTACATGAATGGTATGATGGGAATATAATTAATGGCTATTTATTGGTCACATTAGATTTTAATTCTCTTTTTACTGTTATTCCCAACGACTATGGGATAAATGTTATCCGTCAATTCCTTTGCTTAAATACTAGTATGCTAGGAAGAGATATTGAAAATATTTGTCAGTTTACTAAAGCAGAGCTAACTAATAATATTTTTATTTTTGAGAAACAACCCTTTGTTCAGGTGTCTGGTGTTGTCATGGGTACTCCTATGGCAAATGCTTATGCAAATTTGGTATTAAACCAATAGGAAAATGAGTATATTTTTAGTGCTGGTAATTGCCTGAATGTTAATGTTTTATAGTATAAATGCTTTATAGATGACTGCTTTTTAATTTGGAAGGGTAATAAGGAAGCAATGAATAAATATATTGAATATTTGAGTAATACCACAGACTTTTTAAAGTTTAAAATGAGCTGTTCCACTGATCAAATTAATTTTCTAGATGTTAAATTAACCAAGTACAATGGCATTCTTAGTACAATGATGTATTGGAAACCAGTGCATGCAAATAAGTATATACATAGAAGTAGTATGCATGCCCCACATATTTTGAAGGGAATAAAGAAAAGTCAGTTTACTAGGGTTAGTAGACTGAACACTGAGATATTTCAGTATAAACAGCAGATGAGAGAAATGGCTTTGGAATTTAAAGAAAGAGGGTATAATGAAAAAATGATAGATGAAATAATAACAGACATTTTGGATGCAAGAAGTAGAACAGAAAATCCTTTATTTGCTGGATCTGTGGATGGTGGGTCAGATATTGATAAGCAACGAAGGAATGACAAAAGCAAAATTAGATATGTGACCACATTTAATAGGAGAACTAATGATGTCAAGAAAATTATTCAGAAGAATTGGAGCATTTTAACTGCCATGCCTGAATTAAAATCTTTTATAAATAATAAGCCATGTTTTGCACACAGAAATTGTAAAAATGTGAAAAGAAAGTTATGTTGCAAACATTTTCAGATAGTGACCAATGGCAGGATAAACATTAAACATGGCAGCTTTCCATGCCATGGATGCAGTTGCTGTAGAGATATTGTTAATGATAGCACTTTTATACACCCATTAACAAAAAAAGTACATTATTTTAAATGTTATGCCACTTGTAACACTGTATATGCCGTTTACTTAGCCAAGTGTTGTAAATGTTCATGTTTTTATGTTGGTAAGTGTAGTCAGAGATTTAGAGAGCACATTATTGAGCATAAGTCTGATACATGTAGGAATATTTGGATGAATGCTTTAGCCAAACATATTTTAGATACTGATTCTGCACATATTTTTAAGTTTAGAGTTACTGCTGTAATAAATAGAAACATTAGAGGGGGTGATGTGAATAATCTTTTAGAAATGTGCAAATATAATTGGATTTTAAGGTTTAAAGCAGATGCTTTTCCTGGTTTGAATAATGTGATTAGTATCAAGCCTGTTTTAATGAGAAAACAAATGCAATATCGTTGATTGTTTGTATGTTGTTATTGTATAGCTGTGTCATATGACTAATTTAGTTTTGATATAAATAACTGTTTCCGAATTGATGAGCTGAGCAGTGATAAAGTGTATATCCCGAAAGCTTTGTGTTGGTATATCTTTTTGTAATAAATTTTAGTGTGAACATATCTATGTTGTTTTTTTTTTCTAGTTCTAGTTCCTGATATAATTCACCATTTAATTGTTTTTATGTTTTAGTATGTATGTAATATAGTCTGAACATGTTGCATTTTAGTAGTACATTTTTGCAGTACCTTCTTTAGAGCCTCCAGCAAATGCAAAGGGCTTGACATTTGTCCGGCCATAAAGTCTTCTTTATTTAGATTGAAGATCTTATCATTTATTATGTAATCATCATTGCATGTTATTGTGCTACAGCCTTCTCTACAAAATGGAATTGTAAAGAATGTTTGCATTTAGTTAAAAACTGTTAGTTTGTTTTATATAACACCCCAACTGACATCAGAGGAGGAGATAAAAGACATTTAACAGAGAAAATGGAAACTAAATGGATTTTGTGTTTTAGGGCTCATTTTCCACCAGGCTTAAATGATATGTTATGCATTAAGCCTATTTTAAGAGAGTTACGTGATAAAATTTGTTAAAAGTAATGTATAATTTTTAAGTTTTTATTTAAGAAGAGATCTTCTTGTTTTAGTATTTAATCAGGTAATTGTTTAATTGATTATTGTTAACTGACTGTATTTGAGTAACCATTATAGCAGGAAGAGTTTGATGCCTGAAAAAGCAGTGTGAATACTATGAAAGTTATTTGCTTGGGTCTGAGTAAACCAAGCTACTCATGGTTCCAGTTTTCTTTTTGTTTTTATATGTAATAAATATTGAGATTTCACTGGATTTATACATACACACACACACACACACACACATATATATATATATATATATATATATATATATAAGATGCTTCTTGCGGCAAGGGTACAGGGTTTGAATCTTTACCTTCTCTGTCACATCGAGCAAGTCATTTAACCAGACAGTGCTTGTAGCAATTGGGAATTTGGGCTAGGCTCCTTAATGGTCTCCAGAACTAACCGTGTGTGTGTGTGTGTGTGTGTGTGTGTGTGTGTGTGTGTGTGTGTGTGTGTGTGTGTGAATTATGTTGGAATACTTTGACTAGTGAGTGTTTTAGTGAAATAATTTTGAAATAAGTGCCTTTGGTCATTATTATTATTTGTTTGGTACAGAGATCTGAGAAGGATGGAGTCAGCAATGTAGCTATAATTGTTGGGTTTGGGGGATGTCTTTGTTTAAATATGACTGACCCTGTTGACCTGTTAAAGTTAAAATGTGATTAGTTTGTTTTTGTAAGACTAGTGTGCATTTGTGTAAAGTAAACCAGAATACTTTACCATGGCCATTTTTGTCACAAACAGACATATGATGTTTACACAGTTGCTCATGATAAAGTGGCTGTACTTGTTGAGCACAGATACTGGTGGATTATAAAAATAGCAGTTTAAGTGGCCTTTTATGGCTTAACTGCTCTGAAATGAAATTTTTTGTCATTATTACTTTATGCATTTTACTTCACTACTTTCTAGGGGAAAAATGTTCAAAACTACAAACATAAAATGCACTTTAACAAATGCTGCTTTATTAAATAAGAAGTTTTATTTAGAAAGCAATCAGGTAGGTGAATCAGAGTACATGCATTTTTGCGTGATCCTAAAATATGTTCAGGGGACCATGGTTTGAAAATGGCCCGGATCCTAAAATACACTTAATCCACCACTGACTAGGTTCATTTTTAATGATTGTGAGTTTCAAGGAAAGAGACATTTACTGTTGCTCATCCTAAGTCTGCTTTCAATGTGAGACTGTTATGTTTTGTTTAGCAAATTGCTGTCAATATTTGTGCAATAACACTGACAGTTTTGAACAGTATTTATGGTAACTGGGGAGAGACAACCAAGTAGCAGGACACTGCAATGGCTGGGAGAGGGGTTGCTGGTGAATTACCCTGCCTAGGGCCACATTTGTCCATGATCCAGCTGTGACTGTAACCCTTTTAAACCTAGGCGAGAGCTATGATATAACTGTTCAGTTACCTGGAAGTGCAAGGTCAGGCTTCCTACACTTCAGATAGATCCTGTCCAATAAGTGACCTCGTAGCCCAAACAAAGCATAAAACAATAGGATAGCATCAGAAAATGAAACAGAAAATATGTAAAAAAATGTTAAAGACAGCAGCTTGGTAGCCATTACCCCTGTATGCAGAATATCCTGGATGGTGGGTGATACTAGAGTCCAGTCAGTTTAAAATATTTGCCGTTCTTTGAAGGACACTTTACAAACCTGCTATAGTTCATGTGATCAGCTTTGTCTGACAATATATTTGTACAGTCTCATCACTTCTAGTAATTACTTTTCATATGCTTAGTAAGTTTTTTAAAAAAATGTTTTTAGTACATACCATTTTATGAAAAAGATTATTAGGAAATGCCAGATTGGACATACAAATGTATCATTTAGGAGGTCACTGTTTTTCTCAAATAACCTTTATGATTATCTGAATTATCAAGATCGCTGCATTAAGCAGAGTGAAAGGCCCCAAAATTTCTCACCTTACCTCTTCTTATTAGAGACTTTGTATGATTGCATTTCCAGAACAAATAAAAAAATAAGAGTTAACTTGTATCATAAAAATTGTCAGTAGAATTTTTACAAAAGTAAATAATATAATGATCAACATTTTTTTGTCAATTTGTTTGTCTAGTGTTTCATTGTCCGGTGACTGTGGGATAAAATATACAGTGTGGAGGGGTGCCCATATGATAAAGATGCATCATGTGACCAAGACCTTGGGGAGGATTTTCTAGGGAATGGAATGTGTGGGATAGTTCCGTTTAAGTTTGTAGTTTATGCATGCTACTTGGCATGTGTTAGTGTTGGCAATAGATGTTTCACATCAACAGGATTATATGACAGATGATAGTCTTCACTCAGTGAGAGCCAGAAAGCTTTATGTTGCAAAAAGCAGTCTGAATTCCCAGGGTACTGATGACCTTGCACGTAGGCTACTCTAATTATGTTCACTATGCGGTAGCATAATTGTTTTGGGAACTTGTCAGAGAAGTATAAAAGAGTAGGGGTGATGGTATATTGTTTTATGGTTAGGTATACTACATTAGACTATGAGTCTTGATTATTATTTTTCTGCTGTTTTTATTAGTGTTTCAGTTGGGCTCATTACTGTTATTGACAAGTGGCATAGAATTTTTAAGTAAAACCAGAGCAGGCAGATTCACCTTGAGCCTCGTATTTCATGTTACCCCAGTTCGATACCTACGTGCTAAGCTGCAGCACCAGTACTAAAGTATGAATTCAAGTACCTGATTCTGATACAGAACCCACTGCTGTGCTCTCCCTGTGCCAGGGTGAGTTTACAGATTCCTAAGCCAGTATCACTGCAAGCAAAAACCTTGTGGAAATGCATGCACTAACCCATCCGGTGTGCAGTTCACAACAGACATCTCGCAAGAACAACTTATTTGTACAAGTGTGTTTTATGTGGAGAGGGAGTCTGCAATAGGTTTAATTCCCACAGTTTCTTGAGAACATTCTAGGAGATAAAATGTTCCTGTCTTGCAACAATATTTTAAACTGAATGCTGGAATGATTGGTACCCCACTATGCATGAAAAGACAAGAATGGTTTTGCACTTTTGCATCTTGGGCAGAGGATGGAAATATTAAACAATCTTAATTCACTGTATATAGAAGTGCATTTTTAAAGGTAAAAAAAGCTGTGAACAGTTTTGCATTTCACAAGGACTAGTGTGACTGGAAAGGAGAAAAGTGACATATCACAGTATGTTCACTGCTTCTTCCAAGCCTTATAGTATATGGGAGTAGCCACGGAGCCACAGATAAAAGGCTAAAGTGTTGGCTAGTGCATCAAGTCTGCTCCACAGATATTCATGGGGAGAGTGGTTTTGTGAGTACAAGTATGCACTCTAAGAAGATGTAATGTCACCATCATTAAAGCAAGTAAAGGAACTGCCACACAGGCAAGGGGTGCAATAAGAAAAGTAAAAAAAAGAAACATTTTTTCATTCTAATGCTCAGTCACACTTGATGTATGTATGGACACGTGTGACTGCAGCTGTGCATACAAAACATGCATGTTGTCATGTTCATACCTGTGTGACATAGATACAGACATTTTAATCCTGAGTCTAGATGTTTTGCTTTTGCAGTTTCCATAGTGCTTATCTGCACAGAAATCAGACTCCCAACACCTGACCTTCATGTCCATCAGCAGCCGATTGCTTTTATGTGGTATTCCAAGAGCTAGTATGTACTTGCTGGAGTGACTAGCTTACAAGAAGCTGTCATATTAACTTGTCAAGAATGTTTTGCCATGCAGGCTGCAAAGTGTTTACTAAGTAAACTGTGCTGTTATCCGCCAGTGTTATGCTGTTTTATTGTTGGATAATTATAGTTACTATGTAATTCTGTGGAAGAAGGAGAGATATGCTTAATCTGTGCTTTCCATATTATTTTACATTAATTTGATTACATGTATAACATCTTTTGTCACGATCTTAATCATTTTACACATTTTTACGCTAACAATAGTAAAGGAACTCTAATTATATCTGTTACAGGTGGTACATAGTTTTCACTGCTATTCTTCTTTGTATTTTGTTGCCTTGGTAATAGCATAGCTTGCTGAGTTCAGGTTAAATTGGCATTTCAATACAGGTCAGAGTACATTTCATAGACGGCAGATAAAAATAACTTGGTCCTCTTAGTATGTAATTTCCCAACCTGCTGGAAAAACAGCAGATCGTAGTTAAATGACCTCTGAATTTCTTTTCACCACCCATCAAAAGAATTGCTTTATGTTTGCCCTTCATTCATAAACTCCAGTATTAATTTGTAGTAATTTGGACCCTGATATCTTGTTGTGTATATCCATCATCCTTTCTGTGAAATAATACTTTACTGTGTTTCTCCTGAGTAAATCACCGTGTAGCTGCAGCTAATGTCTGCCGTTTTCTCATGCATCTCTGTCTTTGAAAGATGGTGCCAACTGAGACCCTTAGATTCCCTTGAAATACTTACATTTTTTTTCATATTTCCCCCTGCCTTTTTTTTTCCCATTATTCAACATTAGTTTTTATCTCAGCCGTTATGTGGCTTATTTTGCAGACTGAGTACCGCTTTTATTGCCTTACTCTGAATTTTCTCCATTACGTCTATGTTATTATGGTAATGGAGTTCTCAGAACTGTACACAGTACTTCAGGTGGAGTGTCATCCATGTTTTATATTGGCAATGCCTCTTCTAATTCACATAACTATTTTCCCAGCATTACTTGTTGCTCAGTCACATGGCTTGATCACCTTTAGGTCATCATATAGGATTACCTCTAGTTACATTTCTTTGTGTGCTGTCATTGTTGTTTTCCCTCCAGTTGTGTACTTCTTTTTTAGGTTATTTCTTTATTCGTTTATCTTAAATTTCATCTGCCAGATTTTAGGTTCATTTCCCAGTCAGGATACAATTTTATTTCATGTTATCTCTACCCACTTTTGTATCATAGCATATCATATCATACAAGCAATGTTTCCAGACCTTCAGCAATACTATTTGTGAATACATTGAAAATGTCAGGTCCCCATTAAGTACCACAACCATTAATGCACCTGATTGGTTATAGATACATTTTACATCAACATGAGCTTGTGACAGATGCTGCAAAGTGTTCAGTTACTGACAGCTACATAGCTTTCCATGAGGGAGAAGAGTCTGAATTCCCCATGCAGTTCTGGCCTTGCAGAGCGACTACCCTATTTATTTTTGTAGTTCACTTGAATGAGTTACTTAATCCAACAGTTTTAACTTTTCGGATCTATTTAAACTTTCTGACTGATATGATGTTTTCAGGTCCAATATATTACGTTACACAAAGTATTGCTGGTCTTTTCATTTATTTGTCATCATTTTAAATGAAGTCATTTATTTTTCATGGACAGGTTCTATGCAATCTTCAGCATACATCAGAAATGGCACATGAGTTCTTGCTTTAATATGTGATCCTAAACAGTTCAGCATACATCAGAAATGGCACACGGGTTCTTGTTTTAATATGTTATCCTAAACAGTTCCAATCCCTTTTCTTAACACTAGCGCTGTCCTCCTATAATCTGAGTGTACCACAGTTACTGTAACCAGCTGGTGTCCTTTTGCATAGTCAACCTGCAGCACCACCTTTCAAGAGTTTTGGATTTGTTAATTAACCTATCATGTGCCATCACATTAAATACCTTGTTAAAACCTTAGTTTAAACAAACAAAAAAACTAGTGTGCTAATATCCAAAAGAAATTATCAGTTTAATAACTAGAATAAAATAGTTTTTTTTATGTAATACGGATGGCAGTTAGTAAATTTAACCATTTGTGCTTTTAATGTTATATGTGGCCTCCTAAGCAAAAGTCTGACATAGTCAGAATTACATTCAGGTGTCCAAGTATCATTTTTTGCAAAGTGTAATTTACTGTTTATTGTGAAACAAAATCAGCAGTTTTGCCAGTGTAAGGCTTTAAAAAATGAAGAGTAGTTAACGTATGTCCTCTGTCCGTCATTATTACCATAGGGCACATAACATATTTACCAGATATGGGTAGCATTATACAATGGTGAACATTTCTTTGACTTGCAAATTTTACCAAAGCAGACTGTCCTTCTTATAACATGCATTCCCTGGCATGTTTTTCATAGTGCACTTTTGTTCAAAGTCATTATTCTTTCTACACATGGGCATCTGGCTTGTATCTTAGTTCACTGACACAAGGAATTTGGTACTTAGGATCATTTTAAGCAGTAGGTACTTGCTGGTACTGCCTCTGTTGCAGGATGTGTAGAACTCCATGTGTCCTCTTAATGTGTTATAGGACTGCCGTGTCTGAAGCATTCGTTTCACATCAGCATATCCATGAATCTTTCACCACGACACTGGTAGATGACTACACTGGAGTGAACCTTTTTTTTTTTTGTTATTTTTTTGAGTGTCTTAGAATTGCTGGAACTGAGATCTGTTAAACAGGTAATTGTTTGATTTTATCTTTTTGGTCCCCCTCACAGCTGACCATCAGTTGCCATCTATGCCTGTCCTTGACCATTGGGTCACCTGGACTCACCTACTTGCCCAGACTTACTCCAATCCATGCTCGGGGATGGTGGTAGATTCTACTACATCATAACATCATTTTGCGGATAGTTCTTTTTCCTTATGCCCTAATTTTCTGGTGCCCCCACACATTAATGTCCAATTGGTGAGCATGCAAAGGGGATGATCAGGCTTTTCATCCAACTTCTCTGTTGACACAGCCAATATCCCACAGCCCTGTGCATTAAAGTCAACACCTCTTTCCATGCCCCCAGCGTTCGCCAATAATCAGTGGTGGGGAGTGTCTACACGAACACCCTCCCTCCCAGGGATTGGCAGTCCCATCCTTTCCCTGCCAGTGCCTCAGACATCCAAGCCACTATTCAAATCCAGCTTGCCTTGGCCATTGTAAGGGCTTTATCCTGCTATGCTATGGTGCTGGCTGCAGTTGTTTGATTTGATAACTGATACAACATTATCTGCCTTTTATTCTTCTTATCACTGATCTTCTAATTTTGTGCCTTCAGCTGGAGTTTATGGCTCTAACTATCTTGATACTTTAGAGGTAGTCACTAGGGTTTCCCCAGTACTTTCTGTGCCTGTCCTTTTTACCAATTAATATACTTGCTGACAATATACTAAACATGGCAGCTAATATCTTGGATGGTCTCCCGGGCAAATGCAAATCATCATGTCATTATAAGTGTACACCAATACAAGTAAATCATCTGTCTCCAGTAAAGAGAAAGCCCAGATTTCTGGACTGCTTTTATCAATGAGTGTAGGAACCTCAAGATGTGGAGTAAACTACCCCCCCCCCATACAGAGGACATGCCCCTCTGACAATGTTACTGTGCAGTGATTGTCTCAGATAACTCACCATTTCCTCATACTCCTCCTGCACTGATCTGAACCCTGTTATAGTCATGTACTATAGCTGTTATAGTCGTACCATAGCTGTTATAGTCATGTACTATATCATGTACTATAGCTGTTATAGTCATGTACTATAGCTGTTATAGTCATGTACTATAGCAGTAGCACACTCCAGTTCTGATTCAAAGAGTGATGCCTAGTTACTATGTAAAATAATTTTCTAGCTAGGACTTTAAAGTTTTGACCATTTAGATTCACTGAATGGTGTCACAAGATTGACGTATTTTGGGGCAGATAAATATTTAGTACCACTGAAGTTTTGAGTCTCTATTACCCTTGATGAACATCATTGTCTTGCAACATTTAAAATGGTATTAATTTATTTCATATAATCTTTGATGTACTGTTACCCAGAATTTTGACTTTCCTAACTCTACCTTTGGTTAGTTTTCCCAGCATATTTATTTAATGGCGCATAAATTGGGAAAAAGAAGACATAGTTTACATTGAGCAAGGATGTTTTTTTCCTCAAAAGCTTCAGAAGTCTTTAAGTAACAAAATTATCTGTTTTATGTATTCTCAAGGGTTATATTTAGTAGAATGGCAGAATTCTGAGTTTTCATCTACCATGGACATTTCTTCAGGACTAATTGCTATGTCATAGGATCATAGGAGGGTACTAGGCTAATGGCCCTGGAGCTCTTACAAGCCTAGCCAAGAGTTTATCCCCAAAAAAACAAACCTCAGTCAGCACTTGCCACCCCTGTCAATGAGGGACACAGGCGGAACCCCTGGGACAGATTTGTGGTTTCCCATCCACTCATCAAGGTTGTGCTTGAAGAGAGTCAGCGAGGTACTCTGTTTGACATGTATGGGAAGTCTATTCCAGAGATAGGGCAGCTTCTGGGGGACAAACCTGTCTCTCCAGCAGGTTTTGTTGATGTTGCATATTAGACTTAGGCCTGTCAAATGGGTAATGAGCGAGGAGTTAGACTTAGGGATATGGAGCATCTCTAGTAGGACAGGGTCCGATATTAGCTTGTAGGCAAGACACAGATCACCTCTGAGAAAGCTGTACTATACCGAGTAGAGTGATAGTGATTTGAGCCTGTCCACATAGGACAGGTGTTGGAGGCATGGATTCTTTATTAAAGGCATTATAGACTGATCCAAACTGGATCCATTTGGTTTAAAGTATTTGGGATCATTTAGGACTCTGTAAGTAATACAGATATTAGTAATCTTTGTAACATTAAGTATGTTGATAAACTCTAAAGTCTTTGTCATAAGGATACTTTTTATGTATTACATTTTTGTTGGGAAAACACTTCTACATCCCTTCCATCAATAAAATGCTATTTGTTCTATAATTACAAAACAAGCTAATGTATTCCATTGTAGATCTCTCTAAGAAACAATAAAGAGGTAATAATACTTAAGTTCTCCTACTGATTATAGCTGTAAGAATACATTTTTGTCACTGCAAATTACTTTTTGATTATTCAGGCTGCATTTATTTCAAAATATTTTATTACGCACATATATGTTCAGATGTTTAACATATAATGTCCCTTTGAGTGTTTATTGTCCAGTACTGCATGCTGTAACTGGCCTTTTACTGCTGAAATGTAATAAGACACATTTACTGCCACTAAAAGAAGCCTTACTAATATTAGACTACAGTACAAGAATGAGTTTGTAATTCTGAAATCGGTCTGATTATCTCCAGGTATAAATCAGCAGTCTTGGCTAGTCCACTCTTTCTTGGATAGTGATGAAAAAAAAAGCTGAATAGTAAGGGATTTGACACTCTTTTTTATGTACCCCAGTGGTCACCATTCTCTATTTCAAATAGGATTTCATGAACTCTTTTCTTTGCTGTTTAACTGTTAGCCATTTTTCTATCCGGACAACAGTGACTGGTCATACAGTCTACAAAACCTGTTGTAGTACTGTCATATGTTACCATGTTTCAGTTTTTTTGCCAAATCCTAATTCATCGGCTGACATTCAGTGATCAAATACAGTATTCACTGACTTATAAAAATTAATAAAATTTGTAATGCAGGATAACACCCTTAATAAAATAGCATTGATCAAAGTGTTTATGCAAACTTCAGCCCTCTGACCGTACAGGCTTTTAACCAGTAGTCTTTCTAATATCTTTCCTAAGATTCATATGAAGGACAAAAAATAATGGCCTTTAAACATGGAACAAAGACCTTTATGAAAAGGAACTATATCACCTTTCTTCCAGACACCAAGTATGTAGTACAGGGAAAAACTCCTTCGGACGGCAATAATGAGACAATAAAGAGACCACTAATTTAATTCTACTCAGAAATGACCCATGTAGAGAGTATGGCCATAGGCAACAAATGTTCTTTGACCTTCAGGAAAGCTTTAATCAGTTAATCTGGTTCAACTGTAGGATATTGTAGACCTCACTAATACCACTGCTTTAATTTGCCAATGATATAACTGCGTTATAATTTGACCTGCAAATGTCATTAAACTTGTCTGGTATCTTTGAAGGAACAAACATAATACCTTAATTTTCTAATGTCAAAATAAAGTGGAAGATTCTGTGAATTAAGACCTCTAGCATAGTTCTTTACTGACTACTTGCTACCTTTGATAATTCTTGGTACTCCCATTTCATTGCAAAGTACAAACCTTCCTTTCCCAGATTCATTAATTTTGTTTATTTAATTCTTGCATACTTGTTATTTTCAAGTGTTATTATATCTTGTAAGGATCGACTAATTCCTCTTCTGTTTTAAATAATTTTAACAATTACTGTAAATTCTCAGTTAAATGGAACTCAAGCAACTGTCACTCTCAAGCAACTGGCAAAACATTTCGAAGAAATACAGTACAATTTTCACATGTTGCACTTTCTGCCCCCCCCCCAACGCAAAAACATACCTTATGTCTTTAGAGTTTTAGAGTTTTAAAAAGGATGATAGGAATCAATTCCCTCTCACCCCAACCTGAGAACGTCAAAACAAACAAACTGTATAGGGTCAGTATTAGTCAGGCCTATTTTTAATAGTAACTCTCAAGCAACCAGAAACTACAGTTATCCAGCATCTACCAATCCCCATGGCTGCCGGTTAACTGAGAGTTTACTGTACTTAAATAAAAATGATTTTTCTGTATGTCTATCAAGCTGATATGTGATAACATTATTTCCCTTCATTTAAATGTATTCAGCTGTTAACAGTGTAATACAACTTTCAGTGGAGTCTGGATACTGACTACACTAGCTCAAACTGTATTTATAGAATCATAATATCCTGTTATGAAAATTCTACACATTCTAAAATGTCTTTAAAGGAAGTTTATTCTTTTTTATGTCAAGGCAATAGAGTATAGCAGTCAAACACTCCAAATAGCGTTATATACATGATCCATTCTGTTAAGTATCTGAAAAGCTAATGTTCCCCATAGAATCACACACAAATTGATTAAGGCAGTTCCTATTTCTGTAGTCCAGAATGGGTATGATATAATCACCAGTGAAACCAAATGTATCAATAATAACTAGTAGCATACAAAATATACTTTCACTGAAAAACAGTCAAAATCAAATAAAAATAAGTCTTTGCGAAGGGTTGTTGTTGTTGTTGTTGTTGTGTCTTTCGGCTTTTCCCGGTTAGGGGTCGCCACAGCGGAACTCCGGTCCACTAATGACTGGCAGTAGATTTTTACATGCCGAGTTGCCAGCTCTGACGCACAACCTTCAAAGAAGGTACGCCCATTCACACATGTCTCCACATAGAAGATGCTCCAGTGAAGTCTTTGCGATGGGTACTCCCCCTAAATCCTCTAGAGGAGATTTTCTCCTCTAAACCCCACTTACTTATATATAGTAAACTTCAGAGTGACACAACCATGGAGAAAAAGGAAAGATAACCAAGGTAAACATTTTTTTCTACTCCCTTTCTGCAGAAAACCCTGCTGTTGAACTGCAGCCACAGATCAATGAAGACTACAAAAACATTCCCTGCTGCCTTATTAACACAAATACACATACCGCCATGGTTCACTGACAGCAGTGAAAGTGGCTGTAATTGCCATTTGATATATGTAATCCAATGCAAAATGGGTTAGATAAAACCATTGGTAGTGGAGCCACATTATCCCATCCAAAACTATGTGATCGTAAGATGTAACACAGTAATTTGTGATAAACTTGTTATGCAGATGGTTAACGTCTCCCGTAACAAAACTGGATGCCAGTAAATGAAAAGACCATGTCCTGCTGTCTCATTCTTTAGGTTAGATAAGGTGGGAGAATAATAACCAGTAAACTGGCTAATTTGTTAAACAGGTAAGTGGACTCATCCAGAAAAGCTTTCCTATTCCTGACTTACACTGAATGGCAGATTTATTCAACAAAATGTATTAATATAGATATATAACGGACAGCAGAAAAAAAAAATGCTAAAATGTGCAAATTCAGTCATTTCATCAATGGCTGTTCTTGTATGTCCTAGCTATGATTCTCACATCCAGGCAGTATGTCTGTAACCTGAAAGGAAAACATATTCTATACATTCTACACATAGCACTGTTAATCTTCGATATGTGGGATATTTAAACGAAAGATGAGAGAAATTCTGTGCCAAAGTTAAGAATGCTGCTACATAAATGTAGAATAGTTTAATTATGTGACCCATTGTTGACAATATGTGCATTACAAAGAGGATTATGACTTGTTCACTGATCATAACCGGATTATTATGTGTTTCAGACATAGATGCCAAGAAATTTACCTTGAGACCGACGCTGAAGAGGTGAATCTTGTCATCCATGTAAAGAACTCATAATTAAAGGCTATGATCAGAGATCTACTCCTTATGTTTGCAGTGTGTTGAGCTCTGTCTGCTCCATGGAATACCAATTACAGGAAAAAAAAAAAAAACGATAAGTGTTTTTCCAACATTCAAAGCCATAAAGCACTTGGTGAACACTGTTAGACAGACAGTGCAACACAGCCCCTTTATTTTACACTCACCTTGCCATTCCTCTCAAATGTTCAGATTTTTGCCACATGTGTTTGGTCTGTTCCTCATAAAATCGAATGACATGCATTTGAATTTCAGACTTTGTATACTTCAGAAAATGCAGGCAAACACTCCTGCTGTTATTCTAGCTACTTAAGTTTATAAGAGGAAGGGACACCTTATTGGTACATAGGCCGGGCAGAAACAAATCAGTTTTATTCTGCTGCTGTCATTTGCTAGTCAGTACTGTCAGATTTTGACTGCTTAGCAGGAGACCTGGCCTTAACAAGTTAAGCAGGGGGTACTTAACATTTGCTAAGATCAGGTATCACGCTATAGTAACACTTAACTGATATGTCTTTTTCTGAATATCAGGCCATAATCACAATGTTGCATGCACTACATTATATTCACACA